>NC_142931.1:16934633-17056943 GCF_046866305.1 Octopus bimaculoides | reverse complement strand
TAATATAATATATATATAATATATATATATATATAATATAATATATATATATAATATAATATATATATATAATATAATATATATATATATAATATAATATATATATATAATATAATATATATATATATATATAATATATATATATAATATAATATATATATATAATATAATATATATATATATATATAATATATATATATAATATAATATATAATATAATATATATATATAATATAATATATATATATAATATAATATAATATATATATATAATATAATATATATATATAATATAATATAATATATATATATAATATATTATATATATATAATATATTATATATATATAATATAATATATATATATAATATAATATATATATATAATATAATATATATATATAATATAATATATATATATAATATAATATATATATATAATATAATATATATATATAATATAATATATATATATAATATAATATATATATATAATATAATATATATATATAATATAATATATATATATATATAATATATATATATAATATAATATATATATATAATATAATATATATATAATATAATATATATATAATATAATATATATATAATATAATATAATATATATATATATAATATAATATATATATATAATATGATATAATATAATATAATAAATATATATATATATATATATATATGGGCCCTCCGTTGGTTATGGAATTGATGAGTATTCCTGCTGATTCAATCAATGGAAGAGCCTGCTCACGAAATTAACATGCAAGTGGCTGAGCACTTCCCAAACACACACATCCTTAACATAGTTCTAAGGAAGATTCAGTATGACATGCTGAACATGACAAGGCTGGCCCATTGGACTACAAGCACAACTCATTTTTGCCATCCGAGTAAAGTGGAGCAACATGAAATGAAGTGTCTTGCTCAAGGATGCAATATATTGCCAGGAATCAAACTCACAACCTTTTGATTGTGAGCCAAATGCAGTAACATTAAGCCATATGCCCTCACTATGTTATATATATATATATATGTTAAAGAGGACAACAAGCATTAAGGCATGGCAAACATATCAAGTCGTATACAATATTATTATTTTCCAATAATAATATTGTATACGACTTGAGATATTTGCCTTGCCTTAATGCTTGTTGTCCTCTTTAACAATTATATATCTGCTGCATCGGAAATCTGCAATGGCTCCATAACTACCATCTCGGCTATAACCTTGGAGCCCTAGTAATCTGTTACAGCACTTACCTAGTGTACCTAATCGTTTAGATCACTGGTGAACTAAATCTCCATACTTTGTATAAGTACACACACACCCAATAGGCTTCTATGCAATTTCAACCTAATCAATTCACTCACAAGGCGTTGGTTGTCTTGGGGCAATAGTAGAAGACGCCCAAGATGCCATACAATCGGTTGCAAAGGGAGCTTCTTAATCACACAGCAATGCATATGCCAATGTGTGTGTGTGTGTGTGTGTGTGTGTGTGTGTGTGTGTGTGTGTGTGTGTGTGTGTGTGTGTGTGTGTGTGTGTGTGTGTGTGTGTTAGTGAAGGATATTCTACTTTGTAGTTACTTCAATGCTTAGTTTTCATACCAAAGCAAAAATATATGCTTTTTGTTGATAGTAAAAAAAAGTTTTTTATCAAATAATTTGTAATTAAGAATTTCAGTCATGTTTCTAGAATGGCTTCGTAATTAATGTACTATTTTGGAGTTATTCTCTTGTCTTCCAGTGAGTTTAACTTGATCTGGGACTATGTATTAGAACTGAAGAAATTTCATTGTGGAAGAGTCATTTAATTAATACACAAGTTATGAAATTCACTTTAAATTTTAATTATTTCAGTTACAACCAAACTGAGTCAATATCCACAGCTGTGCAATGCAAGGAATATTTTGACTCCTCCCAAAATAAATTTATATTCAAAGTTTATTATATCCAACAGAAGCAGTTTTAGATAGGTGAATAAATTTTGACTATCACAATGTATTTACATTAAGTATGATACATAAATAGCTATTTTAATCTAATACTGCTTCTGTTGCATATAATGAATTTTTACTCTGCTGGGCAGTTACCTACAACACAAGTGATAGTTTTTCACCATTTTTGTCTATATCTGTGATGAGAGATTTCATTCAGGCATGTTGGCAATGAGTTCATATTATTGATAATACTCAATGAAGCAGAAATGCCTCTACCATTCTCATTTGTCACTGCTAATATCATGCATTCTAGAAACCTGTAGTAAAATACCCTAGAGTGCACCTAATGAAAGTTCCCTTAATGTATTCCAACCTTTAATCCACAGATGTGCTATTTCTCATCTGTCACTATTGTAATGGCTTTTGTTTGTAAGAGTTAGCTGATCTTGGGTTAACTCCACTCATGAACTTTCAGTCTACTCATCTCTTTATCGCCACTCTTCTTGTGTGCAACCCAACCAGGCCACACACTGGAAATTATGCAGAGTGTTTCATCTCCAGAACATTGATTTTCTGGAATCTACCTCTAATGCCTTTCTAGTTGGGGTCATCTCGCAACAGTTTAAACAAAACGTTAATGACATCAATACCCTTCCTTCAGACCCAGCAAGTGAAAGAAAAAAGAAAAGAAAAGATATTAAAGTCTGAATAAAGGATGTTTTAATAAAGTGGCCTAAGAATTCAATAATAAAATGTTCTGTTACAATCTGTCCAGATGGGAAGTAATGCTTATACAGTTGACTAGAGAATAAAAATACAGAGTAAACTGTTTGGTGGAAAATGATTAATTACAAAAAAACAAAACAAATTAAATAAATTCAGATATATACAATTCCTATTTTTCTCTCCTTCCGTTCTGTTATTTGTAGGCATTAAAATAAATAGTTTCATTTATGAATGAGAACAAATACATAATTCAATGGTCGATGAATTGATTTGGCATTTCACAGTTCAAAGAAACACCCCAGTAATATATTAAGATAAATACGATGGATGGAAAGTGTTGTTTAGTTTAACTTTAAGGAAGAAATCAAGATTTGACATGGAAAAGAAAAGTGTGTGTGTATGTGTGGGGCGGGGGGGGGGGAACCAATGAAATTATTTTCATGAATTATTAAAGTACGAGTCTATTTTAAGAATATTGTAAAAAGAAATAATTAAAACTGTCATATAATAAAAAACCTAAGAATATTGTAAAAAGAAATAATTAAAAATGTCATATAATAAAAAACCTGAATACATGAAAATGCGTAAAGTGCTTTATACAGTTACATACCATTATTTCGGCTGAATTCCAAAGCATGACCATTAGATCGACAACTTATTCTTGGGACACCACTTTGTGTAATAAACCAGGATTGAGGGTTAGGATTTTGGCCATTAAAATCATCTTGAAAGCCCAATGCACTTGTGTCATTCACTCCAACCAGTACACTGTCAATTCCCCAAACTGCCCTTGGTAATCCTGCAAAATTAAGACAGAAGCTGCTTGGAAATAGGAAGACATTGATTTTCATATGTTTTTATATATATATATATATATATATTTATATATTTATATATTCTTTTATTTGTTTCAGTCATTTGACTGCAGTCATGCTGGAGTACCACCTTTAGTTGAACAAATCAACCACAGGACTTATTCTTTGTAGGCCTAGTACTTATTCTATCGGTCCGAACCACTAAGTTACAGGGACATAAACACATCAACATCAGTTGTCAAGCGATGGTGGGGAGACAGACACACAAACATATACACACACATACACACACACACACATTCCAGTGAAGTGTAACTGGCACTCATACCTGTGGCATGTAGAAAGCACCATTTGAATGTTGGGCCATGCAGAGGCAGTGACAAGTGATTGAGATCTTTGGCACTAAACCATGCTTGAGAAAACCTGACAAGCCAAGTGAGATTATAGTTATGGCTGATGCTGGTGTTGCATAATTGGCATCCATGCCAATGGCCAATAAAATGCACCCACTACATTCTTGGATGGGTTGGCATTAGGAAGGGCATCCAGTCATAGCAACCATGCCAAATCAGACTGGAACCTGGTGCAGCTCCCCAGCTTACCAGTTTTCAGTCAAACCATCCAACCCATGCCAGCATGGAAAGCAGATGTTAAACGATGATGATGATATGCTCCATGCATTTGCTAGTAGGCTGTGATTTGGCATGCTTGCCTATCCATGACTTTCAGGTGTTTTAACACCTGAATACTTTGGGAGAGTATTCTCCACAATGCCAAATTGCAGCCTACCAAATTCATTCTTATGTATGCATTGTCGGGCACACCCACACATAATTTACATGCTACACACATATAAATTGTGGACTGGCAATATCAGTCATCTCCAATCCTGTTTGGGTGTGTGATGCTGATAAGCCATAAGAATGGTGGAACATGAATGTCCATCACTCCTGGATGGAATTAGAGGTGAGTTGTCTCACCTGTCCATGACTTTCAGGTGTTTTAACAGCTCAGAGAGTAATCTCCACCATGCCAAACTGCACCCTACTGGCAGACAGATACTCAGTCAAAACTGTTTGATTCTCTGCCAGAAGAATTTCTAATAGGAAATTTCTTACATGTTTACCCAACATGTACAATTTTGTGATTCCTATTAGCAAATGAAACATGTGTAATGGTGAATAAATGATACCAAAATTTCTCCAAATAACTGTTTTGCTATATAATAATTAACTCTTCAAACAATATTTCCAGAATTTTAAATTTCAAATGTACTTCACATCAATACAACAATGACAACAACGACATACTGGATTGGAATACTGGAATAAGCAGATGTGCTTCAAGAGGACACAGCTGGGATTTTCCCCCTACCTACATTATATATATATTCTTTTCGTTTTTGTCAGTTTTTTTGGCTCATCGTATTGTATTTCTTCTGCTGATACATAATATAATGTTAACAAAGGTATGGTTTAAAAACATCTCAAGATTTTTTTAAGAAAAAAATAAAAGATTAAACTTAATCCTTATCATACCTGAAGCTGTATTTTAAAATGTTTTCTTTAAATTTCCTTATGTAAGTTGATAAAATATATATACAACTATAATTTTTTTTGTTGAAGAAGAAACAGAATTATGTCTATTCCAAAGAAATAAATAACAAAGTCGACAGAAGAATTTAGCACGTCTCTACCAGCTAGTTATTAACCCTTTTGTTTCCATATTTCTGTTGAAATATTCTTTTCTACTCTAGGCACAAGGCCCGAAGTTTTTGGGGAGGGGGCCAGTCAATTAGATTGATCCCAGTATGCAACTGGTACTTAATTTAATCCCGAAAGGATGAAAGGTAAAGGCAGAATTTGAACTCAGAACATAAAGACAGACAAAATACCGCTAAGCATTTTGCCCAGTGTGCTAACATTTCTGCCATCTTGCTGTCTTATCTCTGTTGAAATATTGAAATACACTGTCTAAGTTTCAATTAATTTTAAAATCATTAAGAAGTTAGTAAAATGATTTTGTTAATAATAAGCTGTTTTCTTGAACGTGAATTAATATTAATGGTGATGGAAGGGTTTAATGCAGATCCCTTTAACACAAGGTATTTTTATCACAGTATCAGGGGATGATCTAAGATGGATTGGTGTCAAAAGGGTATTGTTCAAATTCAAATCTTGGACTGAAATCTCATAATTTTTAGACAGTACAAGTTTGCCTTTTTTCATGTCGAAAGTTAAGTTTTTTTAATATGTTCACTAAGTCAACAACAATAATGTGTGTGTAAGTACCAGTTGAGCAATAGGGTCGATGTAATGAACGAACCCACTTCTCTAAAATTTCAGGCTTTGCATCAATACTAGATAGAATTATTATTGCACAACTCTTGTGTGCCTTTAGCAGAGTCAACACTGTTGGAAGCATTCAAGCCATGACTATTCTGAGTGATAATTGTGTCCCCCACCGTTACTTATCTCCTACCATTCTCAGAACTCTTACATGAAGATCATGGGTACTACTTTTCCTGTTGTAGGTTCATCATCATCATCATCATCATTTAACGTCCGCTTTCCATGCTAGCATGAGTTGGACGATTTGACTGAGGACTGGTGAAACCGGATGGCAACACAAACATGACAAACAACGATATCAGCTTTCCTACAGCTCCATAAACTTAAATGGATTTTTTTTTATCAAAGCAAAATTAAGTTACCCCTTTAGCATTTAAACCAGCTGTATCTGGTCAAAATATTCTACATATTTGATGCTAAAACTGGCCAAATCCAGCCTCTAACACCTACCTTACAATTTCATTCTAAAAATAAATAACCACATCATTGAAAACTCAAGGCTATGAAATAATGCATGATTAATTCAAAGCAAAGTGAATAGATAAGAATTTGATAGAGTAATCTGAATGTTAAGAGACAAAATCAAAACAACTCACCTCCATATCCAAGTGGTTGCCACCATCTGAATATAGTTCGATTGGTTTTTGCATCAACAGGTAATTCAACACTGACAATTTCATTGGAACTAGTATACATACTTGGTTCAACAACTTTCAACATTGTCCAGGTGATTTCATTGTCTGTAGAATAGTCAAGGATCACAGCTTCATTTCTATTCCTAGGTTTCTTACACACTTTGTTACCATTTATGTCACCAATAGAAACCTGGAACTGCACCAACCTGGAAAAAAAAAAAAACCCATATGTATTTTGCTAATGAATTTCTGAATTGAGAAGGTAAAGAGACAGACTCTAACCTTTTATTTTCTGACACAAGTTCCCCTCCTTAAAGGCCCCTGCCTCTCTCATAATTGCTTGTCTTGTGAGTTACGTGGTGACCCTGCCAGTGCTGGCACCATGTAAAAAATATCCAGTCTACACTGTAAAGTGGTTGGCATTTTGAAGGGCATCCAGCTGTAAAAATCATGCTAAAACTAACCTCACCTGTGCTAGTGCCACGTAAAAGGCACCGAGTCCACTCTGCAGAGTGGTTGGTATTAGGAAGGGCCTCCCACCATAAAAACCCTGCCAAAACATACACAGTAGCATGGGGGAGATTAGGACTTTATTTTATTCACTTCGAAAAGATGAAAACCAAAGCTGGTTTCAGTGGGATGTGAACACAGAGTGCAGTAAGAAGGGACAAAATGGCAGGGTATTTGTCTGATACACTAACAACTCAGCCAGTTTGTTGACTCTTATTTATATGACTGACTGACAGACAGATTCCACATTTTCTTTATCATTGAATGGTCAGTAGTAGGAATTACATTTATCTGCAAAAACAATTGCACTAAGAAAAAAGATAAAAAAGACCCCACCAAAACAAACCAACTAACTCAAAATCCTCTCATCTATACCAGCACAGAAAATAGATGTAAAAAGCATCTTATTTGATGATTTTGATTAAAAATCAAAACAGTTTCTAGTACAAGTGTTTAATCAAGTAATAAACCATCAAAACTGGGATACTGATCATCATCATCGTCGTTGTTTAACGTCTGCTTTCCATGCTGGCATGGGTTGGACGGTTTGACTGAGGACTGGAAATCCAGCAGGCTGCACCAGGATCCAATCTGATCTGGCAAAGTTTCTACCGCTGGATGCCCTTTCTAATGCCATCCACTCTGAGAGTGTAGTGAGTGCTTTTTATGTGCCAAATGATTTGGTTATTGTATTAGGCTGTGTGATGTATATATTGCCGGTGGCATGTAAAAAGCACCATCCGAATGTGGCCCTTGCCAGTGCTCCTGACTGGCTCCTGTGCCAGTGGCATGTCAAAGGTACTATCCGAACATTATCGCTGCCAGGGCCCCCTGAGTGCCTTCTGTGTCAGTGACACGTAAAAAGCGCCCACCATGCTCTCAGAGTGGTTGGCATTAGGAAGCGCATCAAGCTGTAGAAACATTGTCAGATCAAATTGGAGCCTGGTGCAGCCGCTGGCATTCCAGACCTCAGTCAAACTGTCCAACCCATGCCAGCATGGAAAGCAGACGTTAAATGATGATGACAATGATATATATGTATCATCATTTAACATCCATTTTCCATGCTGGTAAAGCTCCCATCATCTGCTTTAAGAGGGAAGACTGGAAATGAACAACTTTCTAAGTTGAAAAAGTTGCAAAGACTGAAACCGGTACTAAAATGTTCTTCATGATAAAAATTATTTTAGCATTTTCTACCTTGTCTTATTTTACTTATATATATATATATATGTATATAGAAAGAGAGAGAGAGAATAAAGTTTTGTTCACTTACCTGAGATGCGTTGTGTCAAGTGGAAGAGTTACAGCCTCTCGTGTTCCGTCAGCAGGAAAGAACAAGGCATTTTCATTGTCAATAACGCCACACATGGTTCCTAACATAGATCCAGTTGTTCGTTGCCACAATTCATTCGGTTCGTTTCGATTATCAAACCTGTCAATTATTCCAAGTGGGTTGTTTTGTATCTCATGGCAATTACGACCTGAAATGGAAAATGATAAATTAAAATAAAATATGGAATTTAGCTGTGTCTAAATTTTAAGAAAAACAAGGCAAAAAATGCAATTATTTTAAATATAAGAGACATCATACTCACTAAGATAAATAAATTATTGGGAATAATACAGCTTTCTTTTGTGAAGGCTGTAACATTTAACACAGATTAGGGATCAACTGCTACAAGCTAAGAGCTAGGTAGACTCAGAGACACAAGATAATTTGAAGATGAGAAGTATACAAACAAGCTGAATAATCCCTTGGCTTGATGTAGGCTCAAAGATGTACTAGGTGAGGTATCTGATGAGGAGTGTGAGGAAGAGATTTATGACATAGAAGACAATTGAAGTTTCTACTAGACATTCTGTAGCAATCTGCACATCAGATCTGTGGATGGAGCAATGTTCCATCCAGAAAGACGGCCACGCTCAAAATGGTGTTTTTTATGTGCCACCTGCACAGGAGCCAGTCCAGCAGCACTGGCAACAACCTTGCTTGAATGATTTTCTAATGTGCCACTGGCACAAGTGCCAGTAAGGCAACGCTGGTAACTATTACGTTCAAATGGTGCTATTTACGGGCCACTAGCACGGAAGCCAGACAGCTGCTCTGGCAATGATCATACTCGGACGGTGCTGTTAGTGCTCCACTGGCACAGGTGCCAGTCATCGAATATGGTTCAATTACGATTTCGATTTCACTTGCCTCAACAGGTCTTCGCAAGCAGAGTTTAGTGTCCAATGAAGTAAAGATACGAATAAGTGAGCTGGCTACACTTCTTGCAGAGGCCATGGATTATGGTCTCGCTTGGCTTGCCGGGTCTTCTCACGCACTGCATATTTCCAAAGGTCCCAGTCACTAGTCATTGCCTCATGAGGCCTGGGAAACATGTGTACTGAGTGCAAATGTGTGAAGTGTGAGGGGGAAAAAATGAGGTGGGCATGTTTCATTGGGTGTGGCATGTTAGAATGTGTGAAGACGAGATCATGAATGATTTGAAAAGAAGACTAAGCATAAAAGGTATCAGTTATAATGTGCAACAAAGATTCTTGCTTGTACAGGCATGTGATGTGTATGGAGAATGAATGATTGGTAAAAACGTGCTAAGTGATCCAAGCTGAATGAAAATGGAAATGAGAAAGATCAAAGAATGCATGTGAAGATGTGATGAAGGCTGATCTTAAGACTCTCATGAAGACGACAAGGGCCCACAACAAGTGATAAAATATTGCATGAAACAAGACCTGTCCATGTAAGACAAACCTATACAAGCATTGAAAATATGGACTTCAAATGATGATGACAACAGACAGGAGTTAGAGATTTACAGCAAGCAATACTCTTTTACTTGTTTCAGTCATTTGACTGTGGCCATGCTGGAGCACCGCCTTTTAGTCGAGCAAATTGACCCCAGGACTTATTCTTTGTAAGCCTAGTACTTATTCTATCGGTATCTTTTGCCGAACCGCTAAGTTACGGGGATGTAAAGACACCAGATTCAGTTTTTAAGCAATGTTGGGGGTGGGGGTGGGGGACAAACATAGACACAGAAACATATATACACACACATATATATATATATATATATATATACACACATATACGACGGGCTTCATTCAGTTTCTGTCTACCGAATCCACTCAAAAGGCTTTGGTTGGCCTGAGGCTATAGTAGAAGATACTTGCCCAAGGTGCCACGCAGTGGGACTGAACCCGGAACTATGTGGTTCATAAGCAAGCTACTTACCACACAGCCACTCCCACATCTATTAAGAAATGTAACAAAAGTGAATGAAAAAGTGTAGCATATACTAATGCTGTTATTCTTCCATACTTTTTTTCCATCATGCAAACTGCTAGCTTATACATAAATACATAATAGCATTTAAAATCATTTCCTTCACATTCATATAAAACTGTTTTGCTACTTATTAGCTGCAATTTTATTGGATAAATGCAAAATTTATCTACAATGTTTTCACTTATGAGACATGGATTTCTTGCCATCAAAAAAGAAAAAGATGAAGTTGATTGTTATTTTGTTCTTGATAACTCCAATTCACAATTAGGTTTTCTTCTAAATACAAAACAATGTAAAAACATGCCAAATACTTAAATATTTATATGCTTAATTATTCTGATATTCCGTAGACCCCAAAATTTGCTGTGGTAGGACTTGGTTGAAAAAGCTGTATTAGTAATATGTGTATTCTCTGTTTAGTCTGTATAGATCCAGATGTTTACTCTATGAATAAGTAATTACGGTTGAAGAGATTTCCTATTTTTTTAAAAACTATGTTAATGTTTCTCATGGCATTAGTTTAATTTCTTCACGCATATTTGTCTTGTTTTGAAAAATGGGTGACTGAAATATTTTTATCAGCTTAAATACCCTAACACTTTATCAAATTTTTAAATTGATGACCTGTCTAATACTCATTAAAACAGTATAACATGTGTTTTAAATGACTATCATGACTTCCAGAATGTAATTTTTCTCCACCTCAATACACATGTTAAGATCAAGTCAATTGCCAGGTCAGTAGAACATACTGAAATCTGGGAATTAATTATTCAATAAATGATTTCTTTCATAAAGATCTTCCACTATTTTTAAAAGTTGGTTTTGGCTACAGTTTAACTCTTTAGCATTCAGATCACTCTGTCAAACGAAATATTTATTCTCATTGTTTGAATTTATCATACATTATCTCATTGCTTCAAGATTTCAATAATGTGATTGCTTACTTTTAAAATGACATTGTAGGGAAAGTGTAAAAGACCAGATCTGGCTGGCCTGGACATAAAACAGGTAGAATATTTGGGCCAAATACAGCTAGTTTAAATGCTAAAGGGTTAAGTCAAACTTTATGTTATAATCACAGGTAAATTAGAGACAATATAGTTAGTGTTTTATAGCTTTATATTCATTAGGAAATGTAGAATATTCTAAATATTCTAATTATTGAAATAGATACAAAAGTTGAATATCTATATATTTTAGTAAAGATCATTTGAGCATTCTGATGATTCAGTAGGTTAATTAATTATTTGGAAAGTGAATTACTTATAAATTAAAAGAATTACCTTGTGTGCCTTCTTCACATTTGCATTCTACTGATCGATGTTGGGATTGACATATACCATTTCGATTACATCGATCAAGGCATGAAGGACCAATGTAGACATCATCAAGAGAAAAGCTATGGGCTGTTCCTCCACGTTGCCACCAACGGAACAAAACTGGTCTGATAGGTAAAAGAGACTTTGTTAAAAAAAGCTGTATTGCTTCATGTTTTGTCATACATATTTCAATATATACAATTTAATATTTAATATATACATATATATACTTTGATAAGTTTTGATCAGGATTGGCCCTGGCCATGTCTAACGTAATGGTAACACTTGGAAAAAATATTTTACGATGTTTCATGTTAGTCATTCTTTGGACAGCATAGCCCATTCAAGTAAAGAGTTATTGTTTGCAGAGATATGTCTGAGTGTAGGTGATTTATCTGGAATTTATTGGAGATATTCATCCAGGACCTGTTTGAATGTTTTAAGATCTTTTTCTTCTCTTGTATGACTTGGCATGATGTTAAAGACAGCAGGGCCAGTTGAAGTGAAATAGATCTGTCTTAGTATTGTGATGTGACACGAACATGACTTCTGTAGAGGACAGACAGCATGGGGACCAAGCCTTCGGTGAATTCTAAAGTTGATGCCAACATCATTTGGGCAATACTGTTGGAATATTTTCCACATCATACAAATGATACAGCACTCATGGCAACGTTGGAGGGAATAAAGGTTAAATATCTATATATTTAATATTTAAACAATATTTAGTCAAAACTATACATTTCAGACCATTCCTTAATGAGATATTTAATGATATTTCATTAATGAGATTGCTGCAGGATGTTGAGTGTAATGATATTAAAATGTTTAGCTCCAAGTCAGCCCTGACTGGGCAAACCTATGGTCAGAGGCATTCTAATTGTGACCATCATATTTGTTTTAGATGTAGCGAAAGCTACGTTATCTACTACATCCTTCACTTTTTAAAAATAAAGTGCAATTTGAAGGAAATTTGGTTGGCATTTCTAGCAAGTTGAGTGACTACACAAACACTTCCTCTTTTATGTTTGTTGTTGTTGAAGTTTTATCTCACAGTTTGTTACCTTGGGTAAGTGTCTCCTGTTATAGCCTTGGGCTATTAGTAAGCAGAAACTGTTTGAAAGCCCATGATGCACACGTGCGTGCATACATACATGTGTGTGTGTGTGTGTGTGTGCATGCATGCATGCATGTGCACATATGCTCATCTGTGTGAATGATTAGATTCTGTGCTTTCCATGAAAGCACTGAACTAAAAATCAGTGATGCTTGTTGACATTACCTATCAAAATTCATTATGTATCCTTAAACTTTCAAAGAGAATTGGGATAGAAATTCCCTTTCTTGAAAGGCAGACAATGAGTAGCAACAGGAAGGGTATTTGACAGTAAAACAATGCCTACACAACATGTATTTGTCCATTCCAGATCAATATTGGATAAGTGGACATAAAATGAATAAATGAATGAATATTATTATGATATAAATATTAAAATATTTTTTCTCTCTAAAAATGGGGTTAAACGTTTGAAGAATTATTATTGCACTAACAATAACTCATTTCAAACATTTAGATGCTAAATGTTTAAAAGCTATTTATACCTGGATGCTATTTCTTCTGTTACAGGAATTACAACTAATCTCCAGTCACCATAGGTACCAGAATGGTAAATAGTTCCCTCTGTTAACTCACCACCACATTCACCTTCATCATAGCATTGGCTAGATACCAATTTCCAGGAATTTCCATTATCATGACTGTATTGAAACCATACAGGATGGTCCCATTGAAATTTTTTATTACAGTCGACATTAATCTGTAAAGAGAGACAAGCAATTCACGAAGAAGTTTTTTTCTGTAAAAAGTATTGAAAAGTTTTATAGTAAATTCTCAAATTCTAAAGAAAGCACACATAAAAAAAAAATTTTTTTTTAAATGCTAAAAAAATCCTTCATGTTTACTATTTAAAACTGAATTTCATGAGTTCCGAAATAAACAGCTATTTTTAATAACAATGTTTTATGCATTTCTTAACTTTTCTTTGCCATCACTAAAATGTTAGGTTTCAGTTTTTGCACTTTATTTTGCTGCTATTTCTGTACTGTATTCTTGTTACTTAAATTCATTCATGTTGCTTGGTAATCGAGTAAGTTAAGATGCTCTGCCATTAGCTTTGCACTGTGTTTATATATAAAAAGAGAATAAATTTTTTAAAAAATCACAGGTGCAGGAAGGCTGTTTGGTCAAGAAGCTTGGTTTGCAACCACCTGGTTCTGGGTTCAGTCCCATTGCATGGCATCTTGGGCAAGTGTCTTCTACTATAGCCCTGGGCCAATCAATGCCGTGTGAGTGAAGTAGAAGCCTGTCATACATGATTTATATATATATATATATATATATATATATATATATGCCAGGAGTGTAGCTAGCTCACTTATTTGTATCTTTACTTCATTGGACACTAAACTCTTCTTGCGAAGACCTGTTGAGGCAAGTGAAATCGAAATCAAACCTGATTCAATGACTGGCACCCATGCCAACCTCTCCTTCTTTTACTCTTTTACTTGTTTCAGTCATTTGACTGTGGCCATGCTGGAGCACTGCCTTTAGTCAAGCAAATTGACCCCAGGACTTATTCTTTGTAAGCCTAGTACTTATTCTATTGGTCTCTTTTGCAGAACTGCTAAGTTACGGGGACATAAACACACCACCATCGGTTGTTGGGGGGACAAACACAGACACACAAACACATACACACACACACACACACACACACACACATATATATATATATACGACGGGTTTCTTTCTGTTTCTGTGAACCAAATCTACTCACAAGGCTTTGGTCGGCCCGAGGCTATAGTAGAAGACACTTGTCCAAGGTGCCACGCAGTGGGACTCAACCTGGAACCATGTGGTTGGTAAGCAAGCTACTTACCACACAGCCACTCCTACGCCTATGTAAAAATTTTCATTAACTGATCGAGTAAGTATGAGGAGATTAAACTATGTTGACATAGTCTTACAGACAGAAACAGGTTCATAGATGTATTTTACTCATAAACATTATGTAAAGCATGTAGATTAACTTTAGTAAATTAATTCTTATTTTCTGAAAATTACATCCCATTTTCTTTGAGAATTGTTAATAAGTTCCTCTAGGTTTTTGTTTTCTTTTATTAACTGAAAAGAAAATTTCAATTTAGAATGTTTTTGTGCAAATGCATTCAGTACATAACCTCTGGACTTATTTAACAAATTCATGTCTTTGGCTCACCTGAATAATTTCACTTAGCTCTTTTTATTTTTAATTAAGATTACATGATTAAAATGAATGTGAATGAACAAAAATATTTTTAGTTTGAAAGAAAAAAAAAAAAACTCATACCTTAAACTGAATGGTGTCTCCTTCCTTCAGGTTCATGTCTTTTGTAATTATAAGTTTATCATTTTCTTGGTTAGCTAGAATAAGTGCAGAACTATTGCTTTTGCAGTACATACCATTGACACCATCTGTTACTGTGAGCCAAGGGCCAAGAGTATACAGATCAGATAATCTCTGGAGATTTAAAAATAAAGTTTATAGGTTAATATTTCAGAAATTTTAAAGAGTAAATTAATATACTGGCACAATAAGAATAAAAAATACATGTTATATAGATGTTTAGAAGGAAACATATTATAGATGTATAGATGTTCAGAAGGAAAATATTGGCTATGATTAAAACTTATTTGTACAAAGTAGATGTGAAGGTGTGTTATCTTGTGGGTAGGGTGATGCACTCATGATCAATTCGTTGACTGGGTGGGGTATTGTGTTCCTGAGCAAAACACTTCATTCAACTATAAATGAGTAACCCCTGCAATGAACTGGTATCCCTTTCAGGTGAAATGCTGTGATCTCAGTCACTCATATGCCATGGAAATCAGATTATGTGGCCCTATGCATCTTGGGACTTAAGACGGTAATGTCTGGGGGTTGATGATGTAGGTGCTGAATGCAACCCTTTGAGGAGAGTAGTAACAATTTAATACAGGATTGTGGAGACCTTTTACTCTTGTTACAGGCAAGCTCTCTATGCAAGAAGCGCAATGAAATAATGTTTTTAGTACATACTATAAAGTGGTTGGTGATAGGAAGGACATCTGTCTAGAAAAAACCCAGAAAAAAACCAGAATAATGATTGGTGGTTTTCTATTTTGTTGATTGGACCAGATGAGGAAGAGTCACCACAGATGGTGAAATGCTGTAAAACCTTTTTAATCTGTGCAAACATGAAAAATATTCTCATAATAATAACCATCAGCATCGCCATCACCATCACCATCACCATCATTGTTATTTAACTGCTTTCTATGCTGATATGGGGTTGGCTGAATTATTAGGGTTTAGGTGAGTTCTTATTCCCTCCAAGATAAGTTGGAAGAATACATCTTGCCCATATGTCCTAATTTTGGCATGGTTCCTATATGGGAACACCAGCTACAGAAATAGAATGGTGAAGATGAAGGCAACTTGGAGTTAGACCAGATATTGTTCCATTCCAGATATGGGAACCATATATAAATGTATATTTTATGTAGGGTCGGTAGCTGTTCCAGAGATTTATATCTGGTTAAAAGCTGAAATAATCCAAGGCCTAAGAGAAAGCCTACATAACAACCAAAAAGCTATTATCTACATATAACAAAGTGAGTTATTAATAACAAAACAAACGGGTTAAAATATTTAACTTACATTGAAGTTATCTTGTAGAGTGGTCAACTTTTCATAGAACCCAATGTAAATACCATCTACCGCCCACTGATCAGTACCTTCTCCTGAATGCATTGGCTGCCACCAGCGGAAACGTGTACTGTCAGTTTTGGCCTCTTTGGGTAGCCTGACATGTACAAACCTATAGAAATACAAGAAGATTGTATATTTTGAAGTTATATCAAGATGCTTTTTTAATAGACACCTACAGTTTACTGGGTTTGACACTGGTTTGTATGGAATTGAGTAAACACTGTGGATATGGTACCATTCTGTATCAAGTAATGTTCACAAACTTCGAAAATTGACATTTCAAGTAAAGCACTTCATTGGAAAGTCCTTGAGAGATTTCAGATTCTGACGTTACTCTTCTTTTTTTCTTGTTTCAGTCATTTTACTGCGGCCATGCTGGAGCACCACCTTTTTTTTTTTTTAGTCGAACAAATCGACCCCATGACTTATTCTTTGTAAGCCTAGTACTTATTCAATTTATCTCTTTTGTTGAACCGCTAAGATATGGGGACGTAAACACACCAGCATCGGTTGTCAAGCGATGGTGGGGGGACAAACGCAGACACACACACAATCATGCACACACACACGTATACATACATACATATATATATATGACGGGCTGCTTTCAGTTTCCATCTACCAAATCCACTCAAGGTTTTGGTCGGCCCGAAGCTATAGTAGAAGACACTTGCCCAAGGTGCCACGCAGTGGGATTGAACCCAGAACCATGTGGCTGGTAAGCAAGCTACTTACCACACAGCCACTCTTGCACCTACCTGATAATTTTATGGTAAACAAGTTACATTTTTAATAAAACTTCCAATGACTGATGTATATTTCTAGTCATAAATAAAATCATCATCATCATCATTTAATGTCCGTTTTCCATGCTGGCATGGGTTGGATGGTTTGACTGAGGTCTGGAGAGCCAGAAGGCTGTACCAGGCTCCAATCTGATCAGGCAATGTTTC
This sequence comes from Octopus bimaculoides, assembly GCF_046866305.1. Taxonomy (NCBI): domain Eukaryota; kingdom Metazoa; phylum Mollusca; class Cephalopoda; order Octopoda; family Octopodidae; genus Octopus; species Octopus bimaculoides. Next base: position 17,039,583 of record NC_142931.1, on the reverse strand, counting down.
TACAGTTGGATGCCCTTCCTAATGCCAACTACTCTGAGAGTGTAGTGGGTGCTTTTTACATGCCACCAGCACAGGAGCCAGTCAGGCAGGCCTGGCATCGATCACGTTTGGATGGTGCTTTTCACGCGCCACCGGCATGGGGGCCAGTCAGGAGCTACTGGCATCGGCCACATTTAAATGGTGCATTTTACGTGCCACCAGCAGGGGAGCCAATTTTCATAGTATTCTTCGTGAGTTTGGATAATTTGTATGCCATTGGAAGAAGTAGAATCTGATGTTTGGGGAATGTCTGAGAGTGAGAAAACATCTAAAACTTAAAATTTTATTTACTTATTTTTCTTCCTCAGATGAAGTGTTAATCTTGGAATGTTGAATTCTTATGACATACAAACTAACCCTATTCCATGAACAAGGTAGACTACTGCCATTAGTTTCCTCAGACACTTTTTCTCTCCATAATATAAATTAATCCTGGTCTTTCACAGACAGAATTAGAAGTAATATGAAATTTCTAGGAATAATATAATTTTATTTCAATTTCATATTCAGTTAGTTTCAGAATATTAGTCCAGTGCAACTACAGAAAGTTGGTTGCAATGCAGTAAATGGAAGGAATTTAATTTTGGCATGGTACCAGTTTATCTTAGTCATAATAATAAAATATTATAAATTTAGTAAATGAATAATTTGAGTTGCTGTTGGAATTGCAAAGGACACACAACTTCACTTTCAACATTATTTTGTGTATATTTTAAGTGAAAATATAATTTTCTCTGTAGAAATCTATAATTTGGAGTGCCATATTCTCAGATACAAATCAATATCTAAGAATATGGCACTTCAAATTATAGATTTCTACAGAGGATGGAAATAGGTTAGGGTGTGCTTGAGTTAGTGGTGTATGGTATTTATTGTGGAGACAGACTAAAGGAAGACCTGAATAGATTTGGGACAATCAAATTCGAGAATTTTGAGTTTCAGAAATGGAAGGTATGGAAATATGTTTGGCTACAAACTTATCCAACTTACACTAACATTGGATAACAAATAATTAATGTTGAAGTGAAGGCACGTGGCTTAGTGGTTAGGGGTATTCGGCTCACAAACATAAGGTCGTGAGTTCAATTCCTGGTTGTGTATTATGCTCTTGAGTAAGACACTTTATTTCACATTGCACCAGTCCATTCAGTTGGTGAAAATTAGTTGTACCTGTAATTCAAAGGGTCAGCTTTGTCCCATTCTGTGTCAAGCTGAATCTCTGTGAGAACTATGTTAAGGGTACGTGTGTTTGTGGAATGCTTAATCACTTGCACATTAATTTCACGAGCAAGCTGTTCTATTGATTGGATTAACTGGAACACTTGTCATCATAACTGACAGAGTGCCAGGAAGAATTAATGTTGATGGTGATGCTAGTAAAGTGGTATAAATAAATGAACCCTGACCTCAGTCTTTGGTACATTAATGATAAATACTTTCTGAAATGTTGAAATCTTAATTAGGAACTAGGAAGAATATTTCCTGCCACGTAAAAGATATCTCCAAAAGCAGTTATTTATACAAAGTCTTGACTACATAAATAACAGACCAAAATCACAATAGTCTAATACTGAGACACCCAGGCTCTTGTTTTACATGGAAAATCAAACAGCACCCACCTTGCACCCTCCACACTCCTGCACCCCCTCGCTACCCCACTGAAATTCTAGGAAGGCAACTTGTGGGTTTCATGCAATAGTAGTCAACCCTGATTGAAGCCATAACCATACCATCTTTTTAGAGTTATGAAAGAGTACATAATTTAATGTGCTTTTATATAAGATTTAGTGGTGTGATTAAAGGGAGATTTGGCTGCAATATTTAGCAGGTCAAGTGACCATATAGTGTAGTGGCTCTCAACCATTTTTTCCCCTGTGGGCCCCCTTGATTTCTCTTTCACTCAGATGAAGTCTCATAACCATTTCACGTTTAAAAAAATCCATGTTATATCTTTATAATTAAATATTTATGATTAAATATTATTAGGTGTTTTGCAAACAACTCACACATGCAAGTGCTACCAGTTGAGAACTTTGCATACCAGAAGCCAGCAAGCGTATGGGGTCATCAGGAGAGAATGCACACTGTTTCAGGTCCTACTTCTTGACAGCATCAATGTGCACTGGCCGACCTCACTGATATGAGTGAAAGATAGTATCAGATTAACAAAAGGTTCCAATCGAAGTTGGATGTAGAGGGTTTGTATATAAAAGAATTAAAAAAATATTTTGTGTTGTAGAAGTATAACCAATTTGTTGCATATGAACTTTAATGAAAACATGTGGACCCTGGGTGAGAACCATAAGGCTCCTCTGGTAATTCTATTTAGTGGGTGAAATCAAATTGTGGGTTTGGTACCAAACTCTCTTACAACTGCTCTAAATCTCTCGTTTTATAACCAATTTTCCAATAGGTCAGTGAAGGAGCAACAACAGGGTCATCTGGCCTGCCAGAAATAACAAACAAATCACCTTCTAATCACAGCCTATCTTTTTTAAAAAAGAAAGGACACCTTCAGATATTTCTAAAAGATATGATGGCCACAGCTGGAATGCTTCTAATAAGTGAGGCTTACTCTTATCAAGACTAACCCAGAGTTTTGCCACAATAACAACATAAAACCACAAAAAAAGCAAAATTCAAAACAAGCAATCAATTTCAAATACACAGATTTCTAAGATATAATTATAATATAATAAAGAAATAATTACTATATAATATAATAAAGATATAATTACTATATAATATAATAAAGAAATAATTACTTTGGTTCTCGATATTCATTGTAGACAAGTTCTTCAAGTGTCTTCCAAGAAATACCTGCATTTGTGGAATACTGCAGCAAAACACCTTCTTTTGGATCATTAGCACCATTGCAGTTCTTGGCATTGCCACCAATTTGAATGTAGAATTGGATGTAGTCATCATCTAAAGTATATAGGTCATCAGTTGTCAGTACTCTGATTCCATCCTTTAAGAAATAAAAAGGACAATTGTTAGAAATCTGATAGTTCTTTTTTTTTTTTAAGTGTGTACATAGGTGCAGGCATTTGTGTGGTTATAAAGGTTGCTTTGTAACCACATGGTTTTGGGTTCAGTGCTACTGTGCCACTCATTGGGAAAGTGTCTTCTTTGTCTTCTTTTATAATCTCAGGCTGACCAAAACCTTATGAGTGAAGATAGACAGAAACTATGTGGAAGCCTAAGGCGGTGAGCTGGCGGAAACGTTAGCATGCCGGGCAAAATGCTTATCAGTATTTCGCCTGCTGTTACGTTCTGAGTTCAAATTCCGCCGAGGTCAATTTTGCATTTCATCCTTTTGGGGTCGATAAATTAAGTACCAGTTACGCACTGGGGTCGATGTAATCGACTTAATCCTTTTGTCTGCCCTTGTTTGTCCCCTCTATGTTTAGCACCTTGCAGCCATAAAGAAATATGAAACTATGTGGAAGCCTGCTGCATATATACATATGTGTGTGTGTGCGCGCGTGCGTGCGTATAGGGGGAGGTTGCTTGTTCCCTCACCCCACTACATTTTGATAACCAGTGTTTGTTTGTTTACATCCCTGAAACTTTGCATTTTGGCGAAAGAGGCTGATACAATAAGAACCAGATTTAGAAAACAAAGAAATGTACTGAGGTTGATTTACTCAACTAATCCCTCCAAGGTGGTGCTCCAGCATGGCCACAGTCCAATGACTGGAACAAGTAAAGAAAAGGTAACTTTTAATGGCTTTAGTTCTTGGACTGCATCCATATTGAATAATCACCTTTAAGGGTTTATGGTGGATGATATCCACCCTAGTACTTTGTCTGGTAATTAGGATATTAATTTTTATTTATCAAATAGCTGAGTCTTCCTTTTGTTATAAAGAGACTTGAATTAATACCAAAATAAATAAACTCTACCACTTATATTGAATAGTCTTACTTGTTTGCGTTTCAAAGTGTGTGTGTGTGTGTATGTAAGAGAGTGTGTGTGTGTGTGTGTGTGTGTGTAAGAGAGTGTGTATGTGTGTGTAAGAGAGAGAGAGAGAGTGTGTGTGTGTATGTCTGCATAAGAGTGTATGTGTGTGTGTGTAAGAGTGTGTGTGCGTGTGTAAGAGTATGTGTGTGTGTGTGTGTGTAAGAGTGTATGTGTGTAGGAGTATGTGTGTGTGTGTAGGAGAGTATGTGTGTGTGTGTAAGAGAGTGTGTATGTAAGAGTGTGTGTGTGTGTGCGTGTATGTGTGTAAGAATGTATGTGTGTGTATAAGAGTGTATGTGTGCATGCATGTGAGAGAGAGTGAGTGAGGGCATGTGTGTGAGAGAGAGAGAGAGTGCACATGCATGAAAAACAGAGAGTGCACATGCATATGAGAGAGAGAGAGAGTGCATTAATATCTTGACACCCCCCCCCCCCCCCTCCCAAACACACACACACACACACACACACACAACAGGACTGAATAGGTGACTAAATTATGAATGGAAATATTAACTGCAAATATTGGATTTTAAGTCAAATGAAATCTGTTTCCAAAGTTTAATATGATATTGGATTTACAGTTTTGATGCCTGACACAGAAAATTATCAGAATAACGTGCCAAACTCTTGGAAACACGTTATTTGTATGTGATAGGCAGGAAGTGGTTGTGTTGGTGGAAAGGAATATTATCAGTTGCACATCATGAGTTGTTCACACACACACACACACATATATATATATATATACACACAAATATAGAAAGAGAGAGGGGACAGAGAAAGAGAGAGAGAAAGGGGAAGAGGGAGAAAGGAGGACTGAGAGAGGGGACAGAGGGGGGGGTCAGAGAGAGAGTTGACAGGGAAAGAGAGAGGGGGACAAATAGAGAGGGGTATATAGAGAGAGGGAGGACAGAGAGAAGCTGGACAGAGAGAGGGTGGACAGAGTGAGAGGAGACAGAGAGAAGGGGAGAGAGAAAGGAAAGATAGAGATAGAGAGAGAGAGAGAGATCAGTCTCAGAACTTGACTGGTATTTTGTTTTACAAACAATGGAAGAATGAAAATTGACCTCAATGGGATTTGAACTCAGAATGCAAAGAGTTGAACAAACACCACAAGGCATTCGTCTGATGCTTGTAGTGACTCTGCTGGTTGTCTGTCCCTTGACATAGATACAAGGCCACAAACCTTTGCATAAGAATATGACCAACTACCCTGACACAGGGCTTGTCTGGAACTTCATTTTATCACTCAAAGATGAAAAGCCTGAACCTAAAACAGTACAATGAAGGACTTCAAAAACCTTTCGCTCATTTCTCCTCTTATTTCTGCTAATCTATACTGCTCAGTATTAAGGACATCAAACTAAATGAATCTGCAAGGAAGTCTCTACCTTATTGCTCAGTCTGGTAGAAATAACAGTGAAATTACTCCCAAAATGTATACTAATATGTTTTGAGAACAAGGGATGTGTTCAATAATGTAGTCCTAGATATAATAATAACAATGAAATTATTGTATGCAGTGCTCAGGTGCACTATAACTTGTCAAAAGTGTGTATAAAGCATATGCAGTATTGTACAAATGTCTGGAAAAGTGAACAGTGTATGAGTCAGATACATGCTTGCGTGTGTATGGAGGGGAGAAAATCAGGTGTAGTGTTGGCGAATCTCAGGAAGCATGGAAGTAACCAAAAGTAACTAAAAGAAAAACAGGATGGTCATGACTAGAATGCCTTGCTCAAAGATCACCTCAGTAAGAACAAATCTTAGATTAAGCAAGATAAATCTCGAATTAATTTATAGAGGAGAGATACTGGTCTGCAGCAGGTTAACTTCTAATAAATTAAAAACTCTTTCTTTAATATCTCCTCTACAACATTGGTTGTCAAGTGATGGGATTGGGATAACACACACACACACACTTCAGGCATTCATAGTTTCCACTGACCAAATTCCCTCATGAGGCATCGATCAGCCTGGAGTTATAGCTTGGGTGGGAAAAATATATCACACAATGTATTTTATTCAAAAGCACTGCTTTTTCAAAGTTCTCAACAGTGTTTACAGCTATCACTAATAAACATCAGCAAAAGAGACACACATTTACATAATTATCATCCAGATTCTATAGCACAATGTAATATCTTAAGTATATAATAGCCATACAATAATGAAGAAAGCTGCCTATTAATTAGTTGGAATTATATAACTTTTACTATTACATTCTAGACTGTCTGGAAAATTTTTGAAAATTCCAGTTTTTATATACTTTTTATCAAAATGCAGTTTTGATAAATGAGTATTTCAAGTACATACTTCAATCATAAATCTTGATGAGTAAACAAAGTTAAGATGCATGAAATATCCATTCCTCCTGCCTTTTTCTGCACTAAATTTCTATGTAATTGTAATGTAAACCATCTGAAAGTTATTTGTGGAAAATTTCATCAAAGAAAGCCCATTTTTCTGAAATGTTTACAAAGGAACAAAATTGAGGCATGTGGATTATCCATAACTCCTCTCTCAAAAAGTTTTTCATGACAAATTCCAGTAATCTATACCAAATGAAATGTATTTGTAGAAACTTCCATTAATAAATACCCATTTTTCAGAAAGTTATTAGGGAAAAACTTTGGCAGGGAACGTTTCTGTAGTGTGGCCCTAAATTTACTGAGTGAGTAAGTACTATTAAATGAATAAATGATTCAAAGGAAAATTAGTTGTAACAGAAAAACTACACAAATTTAGGATCAAAAGTGTAAATATTATCCAGCAACAAGTAGAAAACTGCCCAGTGGGTGGTCTTTTTGTTAGTTAATCATAACATTAAAATCACTTAATATATGACTATGCAAAGCGGTGAGCTGACAGAAACGTTAGCACGCCGGGTGAAATGCTTAGTGGTATTTTGTCTGTCTTTATATACTGAGTTCAAATTCTGCCGAGGTTGACTTTGCCTTTCATCCTTTCAGGGTTGATAAATTAAGTACCAGTTGCATACTAGGGTTGATCTAATTGGCTGGCCCCCTCCCCAAAAATGTCAGGCCTTGTGTCTAGAGTAGGAAAGAATATATGAAAATGTTGATTATATCAATATTTTAATAATGAAACATTAAAATTGACTGTTAAAAGTGGTGTTTTTATAAATATATAATTGCTATGATGAAATTAAAAAAAATATTCTCAGTTTTTACTATATATTTCTTAAACATCTCTTGCTTTCATCTTCCAAAATTTGCTCCTAAAATATATTATTGGTCAATGTAAGGCTGGTCTAGAAGATACTGTGCAGCAATCGCCCAAAAACACCAATTCAAGAATTCCCTAAACTGAAGATTCAGTTTCAGCTATTTCCTTAGCCTTGTCAGTAAGGACTACTCATTCGGCGATTTCTAGACTTAATCATCAACTGTCAGCATATATCTATACAATTATGTACTCTTACTACAGCATTAGAGCATTTTAGCTTTTATTTTTAGCAGTGTAGGTGTCTTCCCACCCTTAATCATATTTAGTGACAATTATATTTTTCCTTTATGGTAACACATTGTTCATGGCTGTTTATACATATATCTATATACATATCATCATTGTTTAACGTCCACCTTCCATGCTAGCATGGGTGGGATTATATACATACACACACACAAGTATGTGAGTGTGTGTGTTTGTGCTTAAGAATCCATAGGTCATCTGGTTTAATACCTAGTGTGACATGGACTGCTAAGCTCAGCTGTAATGGGACTATAATACTGCATACTTTAATATAAACTCACACAAACGCAAACAATTTATTAATTTCTATATTAAATACAGCTTTGAATTAGTCTAATTTGGAAATACCTTGTAGAAATACATTGATTCTCCAGACAGAATTGTGCCACATCCTTCATAACCACTCACAGTATCTCCACCTTTGATTCTGAAGTCATTTTCAGGACTATAAGTTGACCCAAAATCAGCTTGTATACCATTTTTAGCAATTTTAGATGGTTCACAACTTGCTCGACGAAAACCAGAATCACATCTGCAATAGAGGGAGGAAGAAGAAAATTATATAACTGGTTATTAGAATAGCTCTGAGAGTAGATGGTATTGATGCTATTCCAATAAGATAAGATTTCTAAACACTCAAAACATTAAACTCATTCTTGTGTAGATTTTCAACCATTCTAGACCAGAAGAATTTGTCCAACCTATGGCTATGGCAGAAGATACTTTCCCAAGGTGGCATGGTACTGGTCAGACTTGAAACCATTTAGCTGAGAAGAGAACTTCTTAATCATACTTAAACCTAAAGATATAGTTTCACAATGTGTATTATTACAGTCTCAACATAAACGCAGGAGTCGCTTGTGTGGTAAGTAGCTTGCTTACCAATCACATGGTCCCAGGTTCAGTACCCCTATGTGGCACCTTGGGCAAGTGTCTTCTACTATAACCTCGGGCTGACCAAAACCTTGTGAGTGGATTTGGTAGATGGAAACTGAACGAAGCCTGTCGTATATATATGTGTGTGTGTGTGTGTTTGTATGTCTGTGTTTGTCCTCCCACCATTGCTTGACAACTGATATTGGTGTATTTATGTCCCTGTAACTTAGCGGTTTGGCAAAAGAGACAGATAGGATAAGTACTAGGCTTACGAAGAATAAGTCCTGGGGTCACTTTGTTTGACTAAATGTCGTGCTCCAGCATGACTGCAGTCAATATTAAATTAATTAAAAGGAACATATTGAATAAGGTAGTTCTAGATACACTATACAGGGATTTACTGACTGGGATTTACTACTGCTGATACCACGATGATGACAACGACCACCAATCCAATCCAATTCCCTCATTTGGTACAGAAAAACACAAACACTATGTAGCTAAATAATCTCCTTGCCAAATGATTATATGTATAATCGAAACCATAGTAAACTCAAAGAAAAGCAGATTGAAAATACAAGAAGTGCAAGGAACGGAAATAGTTTTCTTATTGATTTATAAAAGTTATCTGTGTAATGTGCATTTATGAATTTTCTTATTTGGAAGTAGAGTAATTTCCTGTGATGCTTCTGTCTTTCTCAAGATCATTAATTATGCAGTTGAAATGAATTTACTTCGATGGTAAAGAAAAACCAAGCTGCTGACTCAACATATGTACATTTATACTAATATACATATATATATATATATATATATCTATATATATATAATATATTTTATTAGAAGTAAGTCATATTATCTTGTTACTATTCAGTACAATAAGAACATCTATGAAACAATAAAAAAAAAAATCGACAAAACTATTTGACTAATATGAAGTAGAGAGAACAAACCTATTACATCTCAAAATACTCAAACATTTTATCATTTAATTGACTTGATAAATTTCAGTTAGCTTGTGACCAAACAATGGTGTAGCCAGAATTGGGGTGGAGAGAGCTGGTTCAGCCTGGGTCACACCTTTATTGTGACAGCACTTTTGGGTCTCCTGTATAATAAACCTGTAAAAGCTGAGGTCTGGAGAGGAGGTATAGCCAACTCAGGGGCTACTCTGAGTGGCACACATTCTAGCTACAACACTGATCAAAGCAACAACACTATCTTTCTTGCACTCAGATGAAGGGCATGAGTGTAGAATATCAAATTCTTCACTCCATATGGTAATTCAGCTTACCAAATTCTTCTTCAGTCCTCCTATTGATAGACTTTTTTTTGGAATATTGGCTTTCAAGGCATACCACATAAAGCTATAAATAAGAGCTTGTAAATAATGGGTTGAAAAACCCTTTTAGATAGAAAAAGTCAAAGCTGCCCATGGGACTTCAACTTTTTTCTGTCTTAAAGGGTTTTTCAACCCAATGTTGTTATTTATAACTTTATGTGGTGTGCCTCCAAAAAGAATTATTTCACATTTTCTTGAGAGTTTATAAATTCTTATGACATCAGCAATATGTCACATTTTTTCAGTCTAGTCAAAAAAAAGGGATAGCATTCATGACTCCTCATAGGGCTTCTGAGAAATGTAGAAGAGGAGGTAGAAGATGCCCTCAAATGGGAGAGCTAGCCTGAGTTACTTTCAACAGAGTGGAAAATCAGAACAGAAAGAGCTGGAACAAATACCACTCACCATCTTTTCTGATACTCTAACATGTCTACTAGTCCATCAACTGGAAGGACCATAGACAAAGTTGACCTTGGTAGGAGTTGAACTCAGAATGCAAAATACCAGAATAGATACTACAAGGTATTTTGGTTGACATTTCAAGAACCCTGCCAATTCACAACATAAAAACCAAAACCAATACAATAACTCACCTGCATATTCCTTTGTCACAAATGCCATGACCATGACACATGTGAGGACATTGTTGCCCAATGTATAGTCTATCAACGGCCCATGTATCTGTGGGGCTCCACTCATTTTGAATTAAACGGAATTTAGTTGCACGAGACCTGGAAAGTAAAACATATATCCAATACAGATAGTACAGCAAAGATACATATAGTGTGCTGCCATCTATGCAATAAGAAGGTGGTCACATCCTACACCTGTGCTATGATGTTTCGAATTGTAACAGGAATAGAAATCTCACGTGGTTTAGGAACAGAATGATAAAATTAAAAAGGAGATGGAGATATTTAAGGTAGAGTCAAAAAGTCTAAGTATGAGAGAGAGAAGGATAGAGACAGGTAGATAGAGAGAGAGAAAGCAATGAAGATGGGTGATAGAAAGGGAGTGAGAATGATGAATAATGATTGATGTCAATAATGAGTGTTAGAGAGACAAGGACAGGGAGGGAGAAAAAGAGAGAGGGAGAGTCATGGCTAACAACAATGGAAGACTACAGTTGGACAGACTCCATATAGTGTCAGTTTCCCTATGACACTAGAAAAGTGATAATGTGATTATAAGAATTGGATGAGATATGACGGCTCGGCCATCTCTCCCCAGTTCTTATATTAATCATTAAAATCCAGAAATACAACAACACGAGGGATAACGGTAACAGATCAATAATTTATTCTAGGTTGGTGTAGAGCCTTTTCGTTCCTGGGTGAACAGGCATGCCGCTAGAATACCAAGGAAGCTTCGACCACATGTCGGTATCGAGTTGAGAGAGCACTGGAAAATACGTGTTGTCACGACCGCTGCTAGATAGAGAAGAGATCGAACACTATTACTCTCTCTCCACCTGTTGCCTTGCGCATGCGTGCCCGGGTACTTCCGCTGACGGCAAGTCCCTTGCACATGCACAATGGCACTTCCCAAGATGGCGGCCACACGCGCCACTACATGATAATAGGGAGGTGTATTAATAAGAGTTGGTTGAGAGATAGAGGAGAAGATAATAGAGTAGGGAAGAAAAGATCTAGACTTCTTGATGGAGATTAAGCAACAGTACTGGGCCTGCTAAGCAAGTTTGTTGACACGTATTCTGTTGCTGTAGAAGGCATAATTAAAATAAAAGGCAAATGAAGGCAATATTGGTATGAATTAAAATTTAAAACGACGATGCATGAAAAGTGTCTTGGCTATCATTTCCAGATGTCAGATGTTAATACTGATTTCTGCTGACAAGCAGCAAGGCCAAAATTAAATTTAAATTGAAAGTGGGCCTGGAGTACGATGTAAGTATAAACCATAGCAAATACAGTGACAACTCCAGACTTGTTCCAGTTTTATTAGACCTCCTTAGTATAGTCTTTAATTTATAAGAAGTTAACCTGCTGCAGACCAGTGTCTCCTCCACAAATGCATTTCAGTTTTTATTATTGTTAAATTCCTGCTCAGTTCTTACTGAGTTGACCATTGATCAAAGGCATTCCCAATCATGACCTATTTCTCTTAGTCTCTGTATATCTAGGACTACATTATTGAATGCACTCCTCATTTTTATTGAAAGGTAGATATGGCTGATTGAATTAGCTAGTGCATGACCGGTACCTACACAAAGTGGACGTAGGTGTTTTCAAATCAAAACTTGATCTCTTCTTGTCAAGAATTCCAGATGAACCTACCTCGCAGCAGGAGGCACAAATGAGAGTAATGACATCAAACTCCCTTATTTACCAAATGCCACATATCAGAACAGGATCTCAATAATAACATCATCATTATCGTCGTCGTCATCGTTTAACATCTGCTTTCCATGCTGGCATGGGTTGGATGGTTTGACTGAGGACTGGCAAGCCAGAAGGCTGCACCAGGCTCCAATCTGATCTGGCAAAGTTTCTACAGCTGGATGCCCTTCCTAATGCCAACCATTCTGAGAGTGTAGTGGGTGCTTTATACATGCCACTGGCATGAGGGCCAGTCAGGCAGAACTGGGATCAACCGCACTTAAATGGTGCTTTTTATGTGCCATCGGCACGGGAACCAGTCAGGCGGCACTGGCAATGATCATGTTTGAATGGTGCTTTTAATGTGTCACCGGCATGGGATCAGTCAAGCGGCACTGGCATTGACTACACTTGAATGGTGCTTTTTATGTGTCACCAGCACGGGTGCCAATCAGGCGGTACTGTCATCGGCCATGACAATGACTTCACTTGCCTCAACAGGTCTTCACAAGTGCAGTTCATTGCCCAATGGTTGAAGGGTACTCTTAAATGGGCTGGTTATGCTGCACTGGTATAGGCCATGGTTACAGTCTCACTTGGCTTGCCAGGTCTTCTCAAGCACAGCATATCTCCAAAGCTCTGAGTCACTTGTCATCACCTCCGTGAGGCCCAACGCTAGAAGGTTGTGCTTCACCACCTCATCCCAGGTCTTCCTGGGTCTACCTCTCACACAGGTTCTCTCTGCTGCTAGGGTGTGACACTTTTTCACACAGATGTCCTTATCTATACACAACACATGACCATACCAGTACAGTCGTCTCTCTTGTGTACCACATCTGATGCTTCTTATGTCCAGATTTTATCTCAGGGTGCTTACACTGTCAGATATGCAGACAGACATTACACATCCAGTGTAGCATACTAGCTTCATTCCTTGCAAGCTTCCGCATGTCCTCAGCAATCATGGCCCATGTTTCACTGCCATGTAGCATGGCTGTTCACACATGTGTCATACAGTCTACCTTTTACTCTGAGTGAGAGGCCCTTTGTCACTAGCAGAGGTAGGAGCTCTCTGAACTTTGCCCAAGCTATTATTATTCTAGCAGCTAGCAAAATGGCAGTACCCCAGCATGGCCACAATTTTGAGCTGAAACTGATAAAAAAAAAAAGAAGTAGTGTTTAATTCATTAAATGCTTTAAAGACTGTAATCTAGTGTTCTGCTGTTTCTAATGACCTTTTGAATTATCACAATAATATCTAAGGGAAAGGCTAAGTCAATACCAGCAGGGTTTGAACATAAACTACAAAGGGACATAACAATATGTTGCCAAAAGCTATACTGTTTCTACTATCCTATGAGAGAGATGAATAACAATAATATTAAATTCAACAGGGATGATTGTCATGGTGCTAATGGTGATAATTATGGTGAATGACGATAGTTTCAGGTTTCTGTAGTTTTGTTGAACTAACCCCCAAATAATAGTTTATTTCCAAACAAACAAGATACTTGTTTCCATTTTTAAAAAAATGCTTTATTGATTAAAATATTACTCATTGATTCCTTCCCAAAGAATTATTGGTTGACTAAACAAGTGAGAATTTAATATGACTATGGAACATGCTTTCAACCAATGAGAGGACGCTAATGTAGCATTTAGAAAACAATGTTCTAAAAATGCTATTTCTTTTCGTTCTATCTTTTTTTTTGCCTATTTTTTCTCAAACATTTTACATCATTTCTTGGTTTTCCATGTTTGCATGGGTTGATTTAGTTGGGACAGTACTTTTTTTTAGAATTGAATGTTTTCACTGTCTCCATGGATTGGATAAATTTTCAGTGTTGTATTTTTTGAATGGACATAACTTTCTCATGGCAAGCATTCAACTGTGAATTGAGAATAACATTCATCTTTCAGCTATGTTGTCTAAAACAGCAAAATTTACACTTTGTTCAAGTTATGTGATCTGTTCATGAACTTATAAATTAGGCTTTTTTTTTATGAGTTAGTCAGTAAAGAAAGGTCAATGCACATGATCTTTGTAAGTCCTTCTACACTGGTTAGATCAATATAGCTGATGCTAAATTTGAACACTTGTAGCTTGCACATTCACAGGAAAAACATGGGCAGAAATTGGAACATCAAAACATCAGAGATTGAAACCAAAGTTTTTTTTCCTTTAGTTGGGATTTTTGTCTCAAAATTATTACTTCAAAATTAGAACTATCACAGATTTATTAAAATGTAATCTTTGAAAGTAAATATTAGATCTAGAATTTGGTAGAATTATATCTTTGAAAGCAAATATTAGACATTACTTACCAAGTATCAGGAGGTAAAAGTATTGTGATTCTACTCCACATAGGATACTCAAAATAATCATATACAGTCCCTGCATTGTACTCTTCACATCGTTCTGGTGGGAGACAAGCTTTCTCAACAAGACTCCATGTGAGACCATGATCAATAGAATATTCCAGTCGTACTACATTGTCCAAACCTGGTACATATGGGATGCCACAACCCAGTGATATATTAAACTGTATCATGTAGGAAGCACCAATTTTCATTGCACTGGTCATAATGTAGCGTTTTTCTCCAACTTTTGGCTCATCAACAAAGCTAAAAGTAAAAGATAAATAGATTAAGTGCAAATTGTAAAATTGTGTGGGAGAACAAAAGACATTTTAAAGATTTTAATACTATTTTTGATAGAGACTGAATAAAATTATATATTTGTTAGTTATTTTGTAACACAGGAGGGTCATTATGCCCATAATAAACAAATGCACTGGTTCTGTTTCACTTCTTTTATTATTATAATTGTCAATTCATTAATGCTTAACCAATTATTTGATTAATTATTTGGTCAATCAATTAGCTAAGTCCTTTTGTTGCTATTCATAATCTCATTAATAATATACCCTCTCTACTCCAGGTATGTCAGCCAGTCTCCTAGTTTATAGGTTCTATATATGTAAGTAGGAATAGTATTAAAAGCATAATGAAATAATATTGAATTAAAGACGTAATAAAATGATAGGGAGTTGACATGGGAATCTTTTGTATTGAAACTGAATCTTATACAAAACTGATTCCCAAAATAGCTATCTATTCTTGTTTTTAGGCCTTACACCCAGCAAAAAAATAAAACAAAAAAAAAAACAATTTAAAATGATACAGTTACTGGGAGTTGAAACTGGAACCCCATTGTGCCAAAATTTAATATTTTAAAGAATAAATTCTAGGGAAACCTATCGCTGTTTTAAAATTTGCACTGAAGAATCATCCCAAATCTTTTAAAAATATATTTTACCCACCACCTTAATTAAGCATGCATAAATCAATTTGAATTATGCTAATCTAAGACCAATTCTTTTATCAAGCTGTCATACATTACCAATACATCAATGTTTTGACTCATTTCTGAAAATATCCATAGAAAAACCATTATTGACAGCTTTGTAACAACACTGGAATTAAATATTTAACATGTTCTCTAAACGTTGTCAAAACATGTTTTAGATGAGAGATTCGGACAAAATACCAAATATTGTTTGTTGACTGTTTTATATTAATTTTTATAGGTGGGATTCGTGAATTTTGATATTTTGCTGCAGACAAAGGATTTTAAAAATAAATTCCCTTTCTCATATTTATTCATTATCTTCAGTGTCATTACTGTCATCACCGCCACCACCTTCAGTATATTGCCTTCTATTTTTCCAGGCTTGAATAAATTGAATAAATTCGATATCCTAAAACCAAGGTGCCACGTAAAAAGCATTCATGCTGGTGCCGCACAAAAAGCACCGGTACTGGTGCCATGTAAAGAAGCACTGGTACCACATAAAAAGCTCTGGTGTTGAAGCCATGTAAAAAAAACGACCACTACACATTGTAAAGTGGGTGGCATTAGGAAGGGCATCCAGCTGTAGAAACAAAGCCAAAACAGACTATGGATCCCGGTGCAGTTCCTGGCCTTGCCAGTTCCTGCCAACCTGTCCAACCCATGCCAGAATGGAAAACAGGCACTAAATCAACTCCTTTTATATATCTTTTGTCATATCCCCTGCGAAGGGCTGTATCAGAAAATTTGATCTATGCTAAGACTTTTATGTTCTATGCTTTTAATTTATTTTTTTAATATTCTTGAGAAAGGCAGAAAGATCAGGATTCTAATTTTCACTCTTCTAGAAGTCAAAGCTCACACCACCTCATCACAGAAGAAGAAAAAATTCACTCAATTTAGCACATTTGTGCACAGGATAGATGTTTTATCCTTATGTATGTATAACAAACATGAACGATTTTTACTCATGATGTGCCTTAAAAAAAATCTATAAAAATGGTTGCAATTTACTTCACAATATCAACTGAGACACGATATATGTTATACAATTTCAAACTGGGATAGGCATAATTGATGTATGTTATACGATTTGTATAGAATCTCAAGTTTAATAATCCATATTCGTTAGTTTCTGTTATACATCCTGAAACAAGAGATTAGTCATTTTGTGCAGTAGATTAAAAACACAAGCATCCAAGGAAGGTCGAAATGCTCAATGGTAACAAAATCGAGTTTTCAAAATACAATGGATTTAATTTGTCTCAAGACCTTTACTCTTACTTGTTTCAGTCACTTGACTGGCCAGGCTGGAGCACCGCCTTTAGTCGAGCAAATAAACCCCACGATTTATTTTTTGTAAGCCTAGTGCTTATCTATTGGTCTCTTTTGCTGAACCGCTAAATTATGGGGATGTAAACACACCAGCATCGGTTGTCAAGCGATGTTGGGGGGACAAACACAAACACACACACACACACACATATATATATATATATATATATATATATATGACGGGCTTCTTTCAGTTTCCGTCTACCAAATCCACTCACAAGGCTTTGGCCGGCCCGAGTATATAGTAGAAGACACTTGCCCAAGGTGCCATGCAGTGGAACTGAACCCGGAACCATGTGGTTGGTAAGCAAGCTACTTACCACACAGCCACTCCTGCACCTCAAAAGCCATCAGCCTTTCTTATTCTTCTTCTCTGATTTGGGAGTCTTCAGTCTTGTGAGTGATAAAACAACCTCACTGGTGCTGGTTCTATGATAAAATGCACCTAGTACACTCTGTAAAGTAGCTGGTGTTAGGAAGAACATATAGTTATGGAAACCATTCCAAAACAGAGATGCCTGGGTGAGATTTGATCCTCTAACATATCTAGGAGGGCTGTAACTCCAGTAAAAACTCACTTGGATCTTGTCAAACCATTCAGCCCATGCTAGCATAGAAAATTTATCTACAATGATGATGATGCTGATACTGCTGATATGTGCCATGAGGTTAAGTGAATTTATGCTTCAGGCCCTCTATTGCAGAATTTATAATTTTGTGTCACAAAAAACACACAGCTCAGGGTTTCTGTCATAACAAGCTCCTTTATATCATAATCTCCAATTCTTCCTTTTTAATACAAAACAGAGATTTATTCTTTCATATCTAAACTGAAGAAATATAACAAATTTCTTGATTCTACTATGATTTAGTTATCTGTCTGCTTCAATTGCTGTAAAACTTATTAAACATCAAGCTAATGATAACGATCTAGTGATTTATCAGTGTTCAGATGATGAAAGGTGTTCAAATTTATAAAGACTGTAACTTAAGCAAAAACAGAGAAATCAGTTGAGAGTAAATACAATTTTATACAAAGTTATTTGTCTTCTGAAATAGAAACCAAATATTCTGCTACTATATCATTCCAACCACATCTCAGATTCTTTATTAGAATATTCTTTTCTACTCTAGGCACAAGGCCTGAAAAATTTTGGGGGTTGGAGCCAGTCAATTAGATCGACCCAGTACACAACTGGTACTTAATTTATCGACCCCAAAAGAATGAAAGGCAAAGTCGAACTCAGTGGAATCTGAACTTAGAACGTAAAGACAGACGAAATACCGCTAAGCATTTCACCTGGCATGCTAACATTTCTGCCAGCTCACCGCATATTAAATCAACCAAAGTACTTGACTGGTACTTTATTTTACCCACCATCAAAGGACAAAAGGCAGAGTTTACTGTAGTGAAATTTGAACCTAGAATACAAAGCATCATAACTAAACGCCACATGCCTGACGCTCAAAATTCTGCCAATTCACCAGTTATTTTGCCTTACATATTAACCTTTTCCATACAAATAGAAAATTAAAAAACAAAACATTTATTATATATTTATTTATTCATTTAACTTGTGATTAATTACTACAAGTAATTACAATCAAAACAAAGACTAAATCCCTTAATTTTATCCCCAACACTTTAGTCACATAAATCTCAGTTTGTTGTAAAAGATTCAAATTTATCTTGATTCACCATTGAGATTATAAAGTTAGGAAATAATCTCCCCGACATTGTTTCTAATCACATCAGAAACAAAACACGTCAAAGAAACAAGTGGTGAGTAAATAATATATGGAAATAAATTCAGTAAACAACAAGATAATGTAGCAAGCAGTTGGCAGAATAAATGTAGGAGCAAAAGACACACACACACACACACATACGTGTGTGTGTGTGTGTGTGTGTGTAGGAATGGATGTGTGGTAAGAAGCTTGTGTTTCAGCCTTATGGTTTTGGGTTCAGTTCCATTGCGTGGTATCTTGGGCAAGTGTCTTCTGCTATAGCCTCAGGCCAACCAAAGCCTTGTGGGTGGATTTGTTACATAGAAACTGAAAGGAGTCTGTTGTGTATATACATACATACATACATACATATGTGTGTGTGTGTGTGTGTGTGTGTGTGTGTGTGTGTGTGTGTGAGTCTTTGTACCTCCACCATCGCTGGACAATCAAGTGTTGGTGTGTTTATATTCCTCTAACTTAGTAGTTCAGCAAAAGAGACTGATGGAATAAGTACCAGACTTAAAAAAAAAAAATAAGTACCAAGATTGATTTATTTGACTAAAAATCCTTGAAGTCACTATCCTAGCATGGTTGCAATCTAATGACTGAAAGAAGTAAAAGATACAATATTATATATATATATATATATATATATATATATATATATATATATATATATATATATATATATATATAAACAAATAGTAAATGAGTATATGCATATATACGTACAGGTATGTGCATACCGACATCCACCTGTATGTATATGTGCATATCTGGGTACAGGACATTGCAAACAAAACGTAGACGAGAAAACACACAAGCCACATAGAGAACATTCTACTTCATCAGCTACCCACGTTTTAACATATATATATATATATATATATATATATATATATATATATATATATATATATATGTATGTATGTATGTGTATAGTAATTAATCTAATTGCAGTTGGAAATATTGTTTTTATCGAGGAGTAAGACATTAAAAAGATACTAAATATTAATTTCGAATATGTTTCTGAGATTTATCTTATCAACCCAGAAGGATGAAATGAAGTTGAAGCTGATAAGAGCTCAGTGTTTAGAATTGAGAGGCATCCACATATTCTTTTCTACTCTAGGCATAAGGCTTGACATTTTTGGGGAGGGAGCCAGTCGATTAGATTGACCCTAGTGTGCAACTGGTACTTAATTTACCGAGCCTGAAAGGATGAAAGGCAAAGTCGAACCTGGCGGAATTTGAACTCAGAACATAAAGACAGACGAAATACCACTAAGCATTTCACCCGGCATGCTAACGATTCTGTCAGCTTGTTGCCTAAGAGACATCCACATATTATAAATATCTAGACTGGTTTTCTGTCTGCCATGTGGTTATCCAAACTGAATTATTTTGCAATAAAAATGGTCAATCATCATCATCGTTTAACGTCCTCCTTCCATGCTAGCATGGGTTGGACGATTTGACTGAGGACTGGCGAACCAGATGGCTGCACCAGGCTCCAATCTGATTTGGCAGAGTTTCTACAGCTGGATGCCCTTCCTAACGCCAGCCACTCTGAGAGTGTAGTGGGTGCTTTTATGTGCCACCAGCACGAAGGCCAGTCTGGCGGTACTGGCAACAGTCACGCTCAAAATGGTGTTTTTTATGTGCCACCTGCACAGGAGCCAGTCCAGCGGTACTGGCAGCAACCTCGCTCGAATGTTTTTTTCATGTGCCACAGGCACAAGTGCCAGTAAGGCGTCGCTGGTAATGATCACGCTTAAATGGTACTATTTACGTTCCACTAGCACAGAAGCCAGACAGCTGCTCTGGCAATGATCACACTTGGATGGTGCTCTTAGCGCTCCACTGGTACAGGTGCCATCACGATTTCGGTTTCACTTGCCCCAACAGGTCTTCACAAGCTGAGTTTAGTGTCTAATGAAGGATAGACTGGCATGGGTGCCAGTCGTCGAATTTGGTTCAATTTCGATTTCAATAGTTATTAAAATATGTGGTAGTTACTAAAATGGTAGCAATACAAATGGTATTAATATGGTCAGATGGTAGGTATAGGTGTTAATATTATGATCATAAAGTCATGGTTTCAATTTCTGGACCAGGCAGTACACTGTGTCCTTGGGCAAGGCACTTCACATGCTTTCAGTCTACTCAATTGTAAATGAGTACCAGTGAAGCGTGGATGCAGCACCACCCCTTCCTCCCTCCAGCTGTAATCTCTTGGATGTTCTGCTGAGAAGATGTCTATGTTTACTGATGAATACTTAGGCAAACTCCCTTCAGTCATAAATGACCACGAGATTGCATCTAGAAAGTTCCCCTTCAAAGCACAAGCCTAAGCAAGGTTGTTTGTGGAAAACCAGCAGCCACCCATGCATATTAGTCTCCCCTCTCCACACCACTAACGTTGTCCAAGGGAAAGGCAAAGGGCACCAGTGATGCTGCAACTCGTTTCTACAGCTGAGTGAACTGGAGCAACCTGTGAAATAAAGTGTCTTGCTCAAGAACACAACACACAACACAGTAAAAGAATTGAACTCACAACGTCATGAGTGTAAGCACAATGCTCTAACCACTAAGCCATGCACCTTCACAAATACATAGGCACTTAACACAATTAACAAATACATGGCAGATGCTACCAAATTATTCTCACTTGCAAATGAAAGCTGAGGGGTGGGGCGTAGGTGTAGAGTAGTAAATTGTTATTGATGAAGCATTTATGTCTTAAGTTGATAGACTTTCTCTAAAGAATGTTCATAACTGGCTGATGTGCATTTGAAATTTAATATGTTTTAGAAACTTATAAAAGTATGTTGATTATTTTAGACTTAAGTATTTCAAGTGTTCTTGGAAATAGTAATGCTTCTTTGATGTTCAAATTCAGTTGAAGATCTAAGATAAATAAGTTTGTCCATAAATTTATTTTATTTTATATTTGTCTTTTTTTTTCAATCATATTAACATAGGCTGGATGAACATTAATGTGGTATTATTTTACAACCAGATGCTTTTCCTGTCACTAAGCCTTACCTATTTGTTAAGTAAGAGATTTTTAAAATTCCTTTTGTCTTTGAAAGCATAAAGCTGCAGGATGATTTATTAGGGTGTATTAATGTTGCAGTTTTTGTGGAAATGGTCCACACACGTACACAAGATTTTTGTTATTGAAACTGAGCTGAGAATGTCTCACAACTTGAGTTTCACACAACTCAAAAAATCTTCAGGTGAAACTGTTACAACTCAGCATTGGTGGTGTATATATGCATATGCACACACACACACACACACACACACACACACACACATATATATATTTATATATATATATATATAAAGAGAGACGATTGCACTGGTATGGACATGTGGCAAGAATGGATGAGGATAGCTGTGTGAAAAAGTGCCACACCCTAGCATTTGAGGGAACCTGTAGAAGAGGTAGACCCAGGAAGACCTGGGATAAGGTGGTGAAGCACGACCTTTGAACTTTAGGCCTCACCGAGGCAATGACCAGTGGCCGGGACCTTTGGAAATATGCAGTATGTGAGAAGACCCAGCAAGGCAAGTGAGAACATAATCTGTGACCTCTGTCAGAAGTGTAGCCAGCGCACTTATTCATATCTTTACTTCATTGGACACTAAAAACCCTGCTTGCAAAGACCTGTTGAGGCAAGTAAATTTGGAATTTGGAATTTGAAATCGAAATCGAACTGAATCCGACAATTGGATTCAGTTCAATTTCGTAATCGTTACCAGCATCGCCTTCTAGCACTTGTGCTGGTGGCACATTAGAAAATCATTCAAGCGAGGTCATTGCCAGTGTCGCTGACTGGCTCCTGTGCAGGTGGCATGTAAAAAACACTGAGGCTATAGTAGAAGATACTCGCCCAAGGTGCCACGCAGTGGGACTGAACCTGGAACCATGTGGTTAGTAAGCGAGCTACTTACCACACAGCCACTTACTTTTGCAAAAAGATTTTAAAATGGTAAAAGGTTGAATTGAGAAAAGAATAATTACCCAATTGGCTTTGGCATGTCACAGTAAGTATCAATAAGTTTTCCTTGTGATGCTGTTAGTTCATAGAATTCCCTCTCAAGGTCTTTGGTTTCTATGTCTAGTGTATGAAATAAAAGGTTATTCAATATGATGTCATCTAATGCCCAAACATCTTGACGACTTCCTGAGTGATTTGGCTGGTACCAGCGGAAACGGCATCCATCCTCCTTGGCAGCTTTGGGTAGCTCAACAGAAACCATCCTAGAAAAAAATAAAATACGTTAGAAATATATCAAAATCTCTGAGGTAAAAGAACATGTTAATATCTTGCTTGGTGGAAATGAAACACTGGAGTTGATGTGATCAACTAGTCCCCTCCCAACAGATTTCAGGCCTTGTCCCTATAGTAGAAAGGATTATTATTATTATTATTATTATAAAAGCAGTGAGCTTGCAGAATTCTTAGCACATTGCTTAGTGGTATTTCTTTTGTTTCTTTGCATTCTGAGCTCAAATCCCACCAAGGTTGACTTTGCCTTTTATCCATTCTATGAAAGTAAGTACTGGGGTCAATGTAATTTATTTGTCACCTCAAAGTTGCTGGCCTTTTACCAAAATTAGAATATTACCATTTGCAGAATCATTAGCAAGCCAAGTAAAATGCATAGAGGCATTTCGTCTGTCTTTATGTTCTCAGTTCAAATTCTGTTGAGGTAGACTTTGCCTTACATCCTTTCGGGGTTGATAAATTAAGTACCAGTGAAACACTGGGGTTGATGTAATTGACTCATCTCCTCCCCCAAAATTGCTGCCCTTCTGACAAAACTTGAAACCATTATTATTATTACAGCAGAGTGTAATTTGAAGGAGATTTGGCTGCTATTTCTAACAAGGCCATTGTTTTTTAGTCTAAATGGAAATAAATAATTATAGAAATGTTATACAACCTAATCTACTGGCGCAGCTCTCTGGCTTACCAGTTTTCAGTCAAACCGTCCAATCCATGTCAGCACGGAAAGTGGACATTAAATGATGATGACGATGATAATAGATTTCAACCAAACAACAAAATGAATAATTATAAGAGTCAAAGACATTCTAAAATATAAAAATATATATTATGCAAATTGAAAACAAATTATATTTACTGTGGTGTTTTATACATTTCGTCTGCAAACATTGTAAGTAAATCCCAAGTTATGCCGCCATTGCAAGAATATTCCAGAAAAACTGACTCCGACATTCTATCAGGAGGGCGGCATTCAGATATATAAGAGTTGCTGCCAACACGTATGTGGAACTGTAAAAATCTGAAACCGATAAGTGATATATTTTGATGTAAAGTGCATAATGTTCAACAAATAAATATATGAGTTAAATAACAGGAAAATTTTAGTTTGGAATTGTTTTATATATTAGTACAAGCATAGCTGTGTGGTTAAGATGTTTACTTCACAACCACATGGTTCCAGGTTTGATCCTGTTGAACAACATCTTGGACAAGTGTCTTCTACTGTAGCCTTGGACTCAAACAACAATGGTCAGTCTGAAGCTATAGAAGTGTATGTGCACTCACACACGCACAAATATATTCATATCTATCTATCTATCTATCTAAGATATATGTGTGTGTGTGTGTGTGTGTATGAGTGTGTGTGTGTGTATGAGTGTGTGTGTGTGTATATCATCATGTCTGCTCCTCCAAGCTGACACGAGCTGGTTGGATTTTCTGGGGCAGTTTTTACGGCAAGATTCCCTTCTCATTGCCAACTTATTTTTTTTGTTTATTTTACAGGATACTTAAACACACAGGGGGACATGGTGTGTCTATTCTAAAACCCAAGATAGATATAGTATGCTGCTTACTATAACATCTCTCTCTCTCTCCCTCAAATGCATACGTGTGTGTGTGTGTATTTAACAAGTACCTTAGCATGGCTGCAGTCAAATGACAGAAACCAGTAAAAGAATAAGAACTGGATATACACATTTAAGTTCCCATTTGCAATATACTAATACTCATGTTAATTTATTTTATAGGAGATTGATAATATAATGTTAGATAACATTGATAAGTCTACTGCATGATTGTCAAACGTCTTTGACCATCTTGAATCATAAGCTAGATCACATGGGCTAGATAGGGATAATTATTCTTAAAAACCCTATTCATAATGTAAGCCAAAGTAACTGGATAAAGGGGTCAATATACATTATAGCAAATCTATTAATAAAGAAATGAAAAAATATGAAGTGTTAGCAAAGTTTCTCTGTTGTAATGTGTGGGGAAAATCTCATCTTTTTTGTAAATACTCAGTAAGAGTCCTTAGAATGAAAATGCTGGAATGAAAATGCTGGAATGAAAATGCTGGAATGAAATATTGAACCATTTCAGCAGATAAAAGTATCTTTCAATATTGTTAATATTTGTGAAGTTGTTTTGGAGAAATACATGTGTAAATTTGGAAAAAATGAAAAACAGATAAAGCTCTGCTTGGTTTGGTATGTATTGATAGAGTGAAGAGAAAATAAGTCACATTTTGTTTTTAGTATAAAGCCATGAGTTTCTTTTTTCATTAGTTAAAAATATAAAAAAAATTCTCAAGGGCACACCAGTTTGACTAATTGGATCTGGTGTTTAATTCTGATTACTCAAGCTCTGACTCTAAATGCATGCTTGCAATAGATTTTTAACAGAATACTGTAATATTACAAAAATTAATGAAATTGAAGTATGGCTGAACTAAACAGTGTTGCAGGTTTTGTGTTCAATGTCCATAGTAGTGTAACTAATCATGTGAAGATGATGTGAGTTAACAACAACATGCCATTTTTTCTTTTTACTTGTTTCAGTCATTTGACTTTGGCCATGCTGGAGCACCACCTTTAGTCGAGTAAATCGACACACATACATACATATATATATATATATATATATATATATATATATATATATACATATATACATATATACAATGGGCTTCTTTCAGTTTCCGTCTACCAAATCCACTCACAAGGTTTTGGTTGGCCCGAGGCTATAGTAGAAGACACTTGCCCAAGGTGTCATGCAGTGGGACTGAACCTGGAACCATGTGGTTGATAAGCAAGCTACTTACCACACAGCCACTCCTACGCCTATTTCCACAATTTTCTTTTTAATTTTTTTTCTTTTACTTTTTCCATCTTTCTCTCATCCTTTTTCTCGTTCAATGGACAACTGTCTGAAACATTTAACTTACTTGCCAGTTCTTCCTTACAATGGAATACTAAAAACTATATATTGTATACATTTAAAATTCTTTTTCATTGTATTTTGTTTCAAGGACATTATCATCTTCAATCTTTGGACTCATAGGGCCAATTATCTGTTTCACATGGCGTATAAGTAACCGAGGTCACATTTCCTTTGAACAGGATGCCTGTCCATCACAGACTTACTCATTTACAGTGGAGGCGCCATGGCCCAGTGGTTAGGGCAGTGGACTCGCGGTCGTAGGATTGCGGTTTCAATTCCCAGACCGGGCGTTGTGAGTATTTATTGAGCGAAAGCGCCTAAAGTTCCACGAGGCTCTGGCAGGGGATGGTGGAGAACCCACTTGCACGTTAATTTCACGAGCAGGCTGTTCCGTTGATTGGATCAACTGGAACCCTCGTCGTCATAACCGACGGAGTGCCAACTACTCATTTACAGCTGAGTGGACTGGAACAACATGAAATAAAGTGTCTTGCTCAAGAACACAACACACTACCTGGTCTGGGAATTGAAACAGTGATTTTGCAATCATGAGTGCAACACCCTAACCATTAGACTGCATACCTTCAGATATTGTTTTACCGAGGATAGATAATTCATTTATTAATAATTCTTACTTTAGTATATTAAAAACTTTGACTTTATTATATCAAGGAAGGGAGAATTATTTTTCAGGGATTAATTCTTGATAATCCAAGTTTTTTTGCTTGTTTTGATTATTCGATTTGGAGTAAGATAGTGTCTTACTGAAATATATCTACTTAATCATAATCATTATTTATAATGATTGCTATTATAAGATAATCTATAATCTGTATAAAAGAATTTAAAAATTGTCACAAAAAACAGAATCAGATAATTTCTTGTTTCTTCTATTGGATAAATGTATATATACACACATACACACTTGGGTGTGTACTTAAGTTTGCTTCCCAGCCATCTGGTTTGGGTTCAGTCTCATAGCATGTCACCTTGGGCAAGTGTCATACTATAGCCCTGGGCTGACCAAGCCTGGTGAGTGCACTTGAAGATGGAAACTGAAAGAAGCCCATCATGTGTGTATGTTAATAAATCAGCACCGTTTGAAATTACAACTGCCTAATTAGATGTATTCAAATTTGAAGCTCCCTAAATCATTTTAATTATTTTACTGCAAGAATCAGTTATAGTTATTAAGTACAAATATAAAATAAATAGAAATGAAACAAAGAAAAGCTTGATTGAAACCTAATTGTAGTCGTGTTCATGTCAATTGTCACTAGTTCTCGACGACCATCTTTGTTGAAAACAAGTGCCTTTCCAGTTGAGAGTACTCCACATTTATAATTCAGCTCTGCTCCTTTAGCTTCCAGCTGTGAAGAACTTTGTAGAACAGTTGGTGAAACAAACATCTCTAGTAACAATGATGGGTTAGGTACTACAGGGAGGGCACAAGATTCTCCAGAAAAACCAAAATCACATCTGTGGAAAAAGAAACAAAAACAATGTTTGATTCTGTAATTTTCTTTCTACTTTAAAAACAAAGCCAGAACTTTTCAGAAAGGGGTCTTGTCAATTACATTGACTCCAGTGTTCAAGTGGTACTTATTTTATCGAATTATGAAAGGATGGAAGGCAAAGTCAGCTTTGATGGAATTTGAACTTGGAGCATAAAGCTGGAAAAAAGTCACTAAGCATTTTGTCCAGTCTGCTAACGTTTCTTATTTCTTTACTGCCCACAAGGGGCTACACATAGAGGGGACAAACAAGGACAGACAAACGGATTAAGTTGATTATATCGACCCCAGTGCGATTATTAATCCTTTAGTTATGCTAATTAATATCTGAATGTTACTCTAATTGAAAAAAATATTGTGAAAAGTAAAATTTTAAAACTGAATTTTTATACTTAAAAACTGGCTTTGATAATTACAGTCACTTAATGATGACATCTTAGCATACTTTTGGTAAATTGCTTATTGAAGTCTCCTACAATTAACAGGATTAAAATCTTACATTCTTTGATAGCAGTAGTATAACTATTGTGTGAAAATAATACTGAAGCTATTAAGACAAGCTCATAATGACTACAATAATGTTATTCCATTATTCTTTCAGTAGCATTGTTCCTAATGTATTATTTAGTGTGTTAAGAAACTTTCTGCTTTGATTGAATAAGCTTTGTGTTATAGAAATAGCTTATTGAACATGAATGAACGACAGGAAGTTGTCAATTTTGATAAAGACGATGATGGTGGTGGGGATAATATTGATGAGGGTGAGGAAAAGGCGGGGGGTGGTGCAAAAAAAATTAAAAGGACTGAAATGTCATTGTCTTTTGGTAGTCAGGCTAACCACTTGTATTGCAGTCAAAGATATTCAACTAAAAACACTTCTTTTTAAAGTTATCAAATGCAGAGCCATATCCTATCATCAACCCCATTGCTAGCAACAACACCAACACCACCCTTGTCATCATCTCATTGTTTGACCACCACCACCAACACCACCACCACCACCATTGTTATTGTAACCACCGTCGTTACATGACAGGCCATAAACAATACAATGTGCAGAGTTTGCTTCTTTATTAAAATGGCTTTCTTTAGTGATGAGTTGATTCCTTTGAACTCGCTTCTTGTGTAACGCTGAGGCTTCAGGGCCAATTAAGAAATAACAACAACAGCAACAATAAAGCCAGTAATGACATTTTTTATCATGGCAAATAGCCACAAATTCATATGAAGAAGAACAGCAGACGTTTTTATGATTAGTATATAATTGGAACATAAAGGTAGCAAGCTGTCAGAATCAGCACACTGAACAGAATGATTTGTGGTATTCCGTCTGCCTTATGTTCTGAGTTCAAATTCCACCAAGGTTGACATTGCTTTTCATTCTTTCAGGGTTGATAAAATAAGTACCAATTGAATACTGGTGTTGATGTAATCAATTTACCCCCATCCAGAAATTGCTGGCCTTGTCACAAAATATGAAATTATTATTATTATTATTATTTTATGTTTGACTTTTGTTTTGCATTTGTACAAGTTGGATCCAAGTCTCACCCAGAGACCTCAAGAGACAACAAGTTAGAAGTTCTATTATTATTATTATTATTATTATTATTATTATTATTATTATTCTGTGCTTTTCCTGTGCATCTTAGTGTATCTTGGGTACATGTATTGTTGTGTTTCGATGTTTTATTATAGTGAATTGGCTGAATTGTTAGAGCATCAGAAAAAATGCTTTGCAATATTTCTTCTTCTTACTAAGGCTGTGAACTGGCAGAAACGTTAGCACGCCGGATGAAATACTTAGCAGTATTTCATCTGTCTTTATGTTTTGAGTTCAAATTCTGCCGAGGTCAACTTTGCCATTCATCCTTTCAGGGTTGATAAATTAAGTACCAGTTGCATACTGGGGTTGATCTAACCAACTGGCCCCTCCCCCAAAATTTCGGGTCTTGTGCCTAGAGTAGAAAAGAATATTTCTTCTTCCTAAGGCAGTGAGCTGGGCGAAATACTTAGCGATATTTCATCTGCCGCTACGTTCTGAGTTCAAATTCTGCCGAAGTCGACTTTGCCTTTCATCCATTCAGGGTCGATTAAATAAGTACCAGTTATGCACTGGGGCCGATTTAATTGACTTAATCCATTTGTCTGTCCTTGTTTGTCCCCTCCATGTGTAGCCCCTTGTGGGTAGTAAAGAAATAAGAAACGTTAGCACACCGGGCGAAATACTTTGCAGTATTTCGTTTGTCTTTATGTTCTGAGTTCAAATTCTACCAAGGCTGACTTTGCCTTTCATCCTTTTAGGGTTGATAAATTAAGTATCAGTTGCTTACTGGTGTTGATCTAATCGACTGCAACCCCCCATCCACTTCCCCAAAATTTCGGGCCTTGTGCCTAGAGTAGAAAAGAATATTTCTTCTTACCCTTTGAGTTCAATTCCCATTAAAGTCAACTTTGCTGCTCGTCCTTCCAGCACCAACAAAATAAAGCACCAGTCGAGTACTGAGGTAAAAAAATGCTGACCCCTTGTGCCTTAATTAGAATATTATCATAATTGTTATTGCATACTGTCATTGTGCAACCTAGTGCATTTCCATGTGCCTTGGGTACATGTAGTGTTATGTTGTGTTTTTTCTTTGTTCCGTTACCATATCAAAAATACTCTATTTGTTAGTTAGCATTGCTTGACAGTGTGTGCAGCACCCAGGTACCATGAGTACAGTATGAAGCATCTAAGTACCATGAGCAGTGCTAGTTGCTAGTGGTGCATTTGTGTAAGTACTGCGATTTTGGTTATTTCCCAGTATGTGTTTTTTTTTTGCATTTTTAATCCCAACATACTGATGATTGAAATTTTATTACATGTATAACACATATGTATATGACATATATTTCTTTATTGCCCACAAGGGGCTAAACATAGAGGGGACAAACAAAGACAGACAAAGGGATTAAGTCGACTACATTGACCCAAGTGTGTAACTGGTACTTTATTTATCGAACCCGAAAGGATGAAAGGCAAAGTCGACCTTGGCGGAATTTGAACTCAGAACGTAACGGCAGACGAAATACTGCTAAGCATTTCGCCCGGCGTGCTAATGTTTCTGCCAGCTCACCGTCTAATGTATATGATATATATATGAATGTAAAATCACATTAAAATACAGATCCAAAGCTAAAGAAAACACAAGCATAAGTGAAGAAAGAAAAGGAGGAAGAAAGAAAGAAAAAGAGAAAAGAAGCCATCAATTCAAATCCAAGTGCCTCAATTGGTTGTACACAAGTTTCAATGAAGCCTACTGAAGCATGTCAACAAGCTTGAGGCATTACCATAGGCAATGGCAAGGCTAAGGGGTTGGGACAACCAAACACCTTCACAGGGATCATCTGACACTTTGGTAGGGTAAGCTGCCAATAATGACATGAACTTCATTAGATGAAGGCATAGGAGTCGTTGTGTGGTAAGTAGCTTGATTATGAACCACATGGTTCTGGGTTCAGTCCCACTGCATGGCACCTTGAACAAGTGTCTTCTTCTATAGCCTTGGGCCGACCAAAGCCTTGTGGGTGCATTTGGTAGACGGAAACTGAAAGAACCCATCGTATATATATATATATATATATACATATATGTGCGTGTGTGTGTGTGTGTGTGTGTGTGTGTGTGTGTGTATGTTTGTGTTTGTCCCCCCAGCATCGCTTGACAACTGATTATGGTGTGTTTACATCCCCGTAACTTAGCGGTTCGGCAAAAGAGACCAATAGAATAAGTACTAGGCTTACAAAGAATAAGTCCTGGGGTCGATTTGCTCGACTAAAGGCAGTGCTCTAGCATGGCCACAGTCAAATGACTGAAATAAGTAAAAGAGTAAAAGAGTAAAGATGACAATATATGTCAAAGAAATTGTGAAAATATTCAACCCGTCATAATGTGAGGTAAGCACAATAGACTTCAGTAGAGTAATGTATTTAGCTTGATGTATAATTCCTTGTCATTCTACATATTTATACACACTCAGAAAGGAAACAAGGCAAAAACCACTTTTGATTTACCAGAAAGAGGTGAAGAAAATTAAATTTTACTTACTCACAAGAATCTCCACGGCATAGACCATGGTTGTTACATCCTTCTGGACAGGTACCGATGTAGACTTTTAGAAAACAGACAATGAAAAGTGTTTAATGAATTTTATATTTATATGATATGTCTAGAAATGTATTTGCTAAAGATTTAAGAGAGAGAGAAAAGTGCAAAATACATGTATTTAAACAAGTTGCTCCATTTCAGAAAAAACTTAGGGGGTCAGTTTTGACAGACTTTGAATGTTGTGTGGTGTCACTCAGAGAACAGAACGTAAATTAAATATCAGTAACAAAGAGTAAATCAACTACGAGCTCAGAAGTTAAGAAAAAACATCTTTCTGGCTGAGAGAGGACTTCAAAAGAAGTAACTTATTTGATGGCATATAAGATTTTTTTCTGAAAAAAATAGTTTAATAAAAATTCGCCCTGGGTCTTATATGCAAAGTTGGGCTTCACATAAGTTTTAATTCACTAGGAGGACAAACACAGACACACATTTTATATATATAAATATATATACATATAGTCAATAACAGGAAGTTAGATCCACATTAGGGATTATATAATCCAAAAGATTCCACTGGTTAATCACTACCATATAATGTGAAAGTCCCTGCTATATGTGGTTGGCATTAGGAAGAGCATCCAGCTGTAGAAACTCTGCCAAATCAGATTGGAGCTTGGTGCAGCCTCTTGGCTAATCAGTTCTCAGTCAAACTGTCCTACCCATGCCAGCATGGGAAGCGGACGTTAAATGATGATGATGTATGTAGATTATATATATATATATATATATATATATATATATATACATATATCTACACACACGCACACACATCAACCACATTCAGATGGTGCTTTTTATGTGCCACCAGCGCTGGTAACACCCACAACTATAATTTCCATTTGATTGTGACTTGATTTGATTTTGATTTACTTGACTCAATAGGTCTCCTCAAGGATGGAATGTTGCCCGACGATTCAAAGGTACTTTTTATCTATATCATCATCATCATTGTTGTTGTCGTTTAATGTCCACTTTCCATGCTGGCATGAGTTGGACAGTTTGACTGAGGACTGGTGAGCCAGAAGGCTGCACCAGGCTCAATCTGATCTGGCAAAGTTTCTACAGCTGGATGCTGTATATATATATATATATATATATATATATATATATATATATATATATATATATATATATTTATATATATATATATTAATTAATAATTAAGGGTACTAACAAGCATTACAGGCATGCTAAATAAAACAGTCAAAATGACCAAACCGTTATGGATCTTTTATACATGCTAAGCCACTGATATTATTTTAAACAATAATATCCTTATATATATATATATACATATAAATATGCATATATATGCATATATATATAATATAATATAAATTAGAAATTTGTTTGTATAGAAATAATAAAATTGAATTGAATTTATCATTTAATGATTAAATTATTAAATTATTAAATTTTGTTATTTTGTTTCCATTTCTAATTTATATCAATATTTTGATAAACTGATTGTTTATTTCTTACCTATCCGTTATGAGCAGTAGTTCATAACAAGGTTATTTATACAGGTAAATAAACAGTAAGTTCTTTGGATATTTAGTATCCCTTAGGTGGTTATTTAACACCTAACTTAATTATATACTCTTTTATTCTTTTACTTGTTTCAGACATTTTGACTGTGGCCATGCTCGAGCAGCGCCTTTTAGATGAGCAAATCGACCTCAGGACTTATTCTTTGGAAGCCTAGTACTTATTCTATTGGTCTCTCTTGCTGAACTGCTAAGTTATGGGGACGTAAACACACCATCATCGGTTGTCAAGCGATGTTTGGGGGGGGGGACAAACACAGACACACAAACATATACACACACATGCATATATATATATATATATATATATATATATATATATATATGACGGACTTCTTTCAGTTTCTGTCTGCTAAATCCACTCATAAAGCTTTGGTCGGCCCGAGGCTATAGTAGAAGACACTTGCCCAAAGTGCCACACAGTGGTAATGAACCTGGAACCATGAGGTTGGTAAGCAATCTACTTACCACACAGCCACTCCTGTGCCTATATACATACATTATATATATATATATATATATATATATATATATATACATATATATATATATATATATATATATATGCATATATATATATATATACATATATACATATATATATAGATATAGATATATATCATTGAGGGTATATAATATTTTGGCACAGTAGTTTTGGTGCTGCCAGTTTGGTGTTGCTGTTTTAATACTGAGTTATCAGACATTTTAATGTTTTTCCTGTTTCCTTTCTTTCCACCTCTTTCTCTCTCTTTCTCTCTGTTTATGTGTTTGAGGAGAGGTAAAGTGTTTATATCAGTCACATTCAATTACTAAATTGTAATGTCCCCCGCTCTCTCTTTTGCCACCTCTTTTTCACCCTTTCCATCTGTATGTGTATATTTCTGCAAGCATAAGCATGTTTGTGTGTTTGTCTTCGGCACCATAAAGTATTGTCACTAAAACAAGTTGAATGTCCAGTCAGCTGTGTCAAATCATTAGCATCAGAACAGCTGTGTCCAGTTGTTTCAATCTGATCTTTGAGCTATGACTAAAAATATCCCCTATATAAAAGCAATCTTCAGATCGTCAGCACACTAAAGATCATTCACTTTCTTTTACCTTTGATCCATTGCCTCACATTTATGATGCAATTTTAGCTACAAACTGAGGGATAAATTTTCACTCTGACATATCTGAAATATATTCTTCTAAGAAAAATCTGAAACAAGCTACCACTGATTTGCTACTGCAAAGGATCCTCAAATGACAGAAAATGTTTGGATGGTGCTTGTACTGCCAACGTCCAGTAATATTAGTCATATGGGATTACATGATTGATTTAGTAATGGCAGACAACTTGGTAATATATTATAAAATTTAGTTTTCATTAACATGGGTACCTGAGGATAGCACGCAACTAATGTTGAAATAATAAGGCAATAATCTAGGTTAGTTATTGCATATAATTTGACCTGAGAAAACTAAGAAAAATAAATTTAAAACTGTTCCTTCGCTCCAACAACTTTTCCATACTTACAGTTACATTTTCACACATGCACACACACGTATGTATGACAGGTTTCTTCTGTTTCCATCAACCAAATTCACTAAGGGTTTTGGTTGGCACAAGGCTATATAACAGAAGACACTTGCCCAAGGTGCTACACAGTAGGATTGAAATCAAAAACACATGGTTTTGATAAGAATTTTTTTAACCACACAGCCAGGCATGCATGGCTGTGCAGTTAAGAAATTCACATACTTACATACAAACTAAACTCTTACACATTTCAAGGCAAAAGCGAAAGAAATTACCCAATAGACACTACAAACTTGTTATCTAAATTTCAGTGATGCAGCTTTGATTCTTATATATTCTATATCTGCAGACACTTGAGGATAGATAAACACATGTAAGCAAAGAAATGTTGCAATTTAGACCATGTCAGAGTTTGTTGATTAATTATATGTCCATTTTCCCCATCTTGTATCAATTTCAGTGTCAAGTTATCCTGTATGTAATTGTTAAATATATTTAGTGCGTTTTTTTTCTGTATCTGTTGGGTAATAGATTTGATCCGAACTCATTTGTTGAAGCAGATATTTGTGATGGTCGTTTTAAATATAGACTTTTACATTCTTCTTCGTTTTCTCTTTCTTATAATTAATTTTCTCGAGTACTTTCGTTCTATAGCAGGGACAGAGTGTCAAGGATCAAGTTGGAGATATACTGCAAACAACTGATACAATTAATTATTACAAGTATAAAGAAGTGATCAATAATTCTTAATGTGGGTACAAGGCCAGACATTTTGAAGGGTAACAACAGTCAATCAAATTAAACACTTGACTGGTAAAGAAAGAAGAAAAGCATAACGAGGCCTCGAGGGAGTTGAACTCACAATATAATGAGATGTAACTAAATACCAAAAAGTATGTTGTACATTGATCCACTAATTCTACTTTCGACCACTCTAAAACTAAATATAATATTACAGCCTGATACCTCGTCTCCACCATACTGGCTTCCTTACTTGCTGTGGTACCCATGTATCTCCTGTATAGCAATCCCACTTTCCTACTTCTGCTTCTCTCCACCTGGCACAATACCACCTCCTTCAATACTGCTCCCTAAATCTGTGAAAGGGTTTTGCATATTACTTGGTGGCCCCACTGGGGTTGGTGCCATGAAGAAAAGCACCCAGCACACTCTGTAAAATGATGACATACAGTTGGAAAAATGATGCCAAAGCAGACAATGGAGATCAACATAGCCCTCAGGATATTCGAATCCTCTTGAATCATCAATCCATACTGGCATGGAACATGGAGATTAAACAAAAATGATGCACTCAGTACACTCTATAATGTTGCTATCTAATCCAGCTGAGACGAGGCAGGGCAAAAAGGATTCTTTAGTCATAACGGGATCTCTAGGTGCTGATGTCTTGAAAACCTGCACCTAGTACGGACTAAACAAATGGCTGGTGTTAGGAAAAGCATCCAGCTGTTGAAACCATATTGAAACAGATGTTTGAGCAAATGTTGCAACTCTTTACTTCTCACACTCTAAGGGGGCCAGGTTGCATTTAGGTCATGATTCCTGGATGCCCTTCTGCTGACACTTTTTAGCTGCTGGGATATCATGGACTTGTGTTGTAATGACACAAAACTATATGTACTTAGTTTCACATTGTTAAACACGCTGTCACAAATAAAAGGTGGCCAGCTCAGTAGCAGCTGCAACTACAGTTAAACAGACAACCAACCTTGCATCGTGTTATTGTATTGCATGCAAGACATAATAACTTGAGTGTTTAAACCACCTGGAGATTTCTGCTATGTAACTCGTCTCTGTTGATTCAACTGTCAAACTTATACTTAAAGAAGAAATAACATTGGTTTTCATGGTAGCAGTGAAATATCAATGTTATCACAATGACTCACTCATTGTGCTTTAATTACTTTGGCAAGTACAGGAGACAACTCTTGATATGTTTGTGCCATATTATAACCTCATTAGTAAAGTACAGACTTTAGCATACTTGCCACTGTAGGGAAGGAGGATCCACTAAAATAAATAGACAAGACTGTATAGTGGTTTGCAATATACAAGGTAGTGAATTGGGAGAGAATTGGATAGAATACCTTATATTATTTGGTTTGATTATTTGTGCTCTGAATTCAAATCTTGCCAATGTCAACTTTGACTTTCAAACTTTGGGGAAGGGGGTTGATGAAAAACAACCAACCAATGGCAGTGGATTAACCATTAAAGGGCTGGACAAGAAGCCTCATGGTATCTGTTCCAGCGCTTGGTGTTCTGAGAGCAATGCTTGTGATAACACTGATGCCAAGATGTATTGGACTAAACCAGCAACCTTTTCCCTGTAGATAAACACGAGTGGTATAGAGAGGGAAGATATGCATACATGACCAACTGCCAGTCTTCCTTAAGAAACATTCTTGTCTATGCTTGCACAGGTTTGTGCAGATGCATGGTTGACCTTGACCAGCAGAGGCCCTAGTTGTGCACTTTCCCGTGCATTTACATAGTAATTCTCCTACCATGAAGTTATAATAAGGCATAAACATGTTCACAGTTGTCTCCCTTCTTGTTTAAATAAAGTAGTATTAATCAATGAAGAAGGCTTTCTTATTCATTATATATGCATAGGGACAGCTGTGTAGTTAAAAAACTTGCTTTACAACCACACGGTTTTGGGTTCAGTTCCACTACATAGCACTTTGGACAAATGTCTTCTACTATAGGCCCAAAATGACCGATCCCTTGTGAGTGAATTTACTAGATGTATTCTGTGTGGAAGCCTATTGTGTGTATGTGTGTTTGTCCACACCCTGACAACCAGTACTGGTTTGTGTATGTCCCAATTACAATGATATGGCAAAAAGAGACTGACAGAATAAGTACTGGCATTGATTTGTTCAATTAAACCTTTCAAAGCAGTGCTCAAGCATGTGCGTAAAATCTGGTACTATGCTCTGTCACTGTATGTCTCAGAACTTAGCAGTCAGACAAATAGATATCAATAAAGCAAGTGGCAGACTGAAGTAAATACTGAGGACTATCTGATCAACTAAAACCCTTGAAAGTGGTGCCCCAGCATGGCCAGTGACTAAAACTAACGACAGACTAACAGGATTACTTACCATTATCTAGTGCCCAGTTGGCAGCACCTCTTGAAGTCTTTTTCCATCTAAACCTCACATAAGGCATCATGGCACCATTTGGAAGAGGTAATGTAAACCGTTTCCAGCTGAAATATTTAAAAAGAGTCGCCATAGTCACAGAAATAAAAATCAATAAATAAGGGAAAAGAAGTAAACAAGAGGAAGAAAAGAAAGAGCAGTTTGTAGGAAGTTTTGAAATTTTTGTAACCATGATGAATTTTTCTATGCATCTGAGCTGAAGGAAAAAATACTGTAATTAATATTGGTAATTAATATTGTGTAAATATTTAATATGAAAATAGCACTTCGTTAGTGTACAAAGACAAAAAGAATTAGTCTGATCAAAGACAGCAAATTTCGAATAATTTTAAATTCTACTTTGAAAAATGAGCGACATGAGTGAGTGTTCTTCAGTTTTGTCTTTGCTTTTCTATTATTATTATTATTATTATTGTCATCAATATTATAATTTTTATTATTATTATTATTACCACTTATTTTCATCACTATTATTTTTATTGTTGTTATTACATTATTTTCATCAATATTAATATTATTTTTGCTGTTATCACCAATTATTATTATTATTTTCATCACTATCATTACAATTTGTATTATTATATTACCATCACTATTGTTGTTGTTATTATTATTTAAATAATGAAACCAAGACTTGGAAGGGAGAAAAATATATAGCAGCAACAAAATGCTATTATTAAATGAATATTTGAGAATTCAGCTGAACAAATCAAAAGAAAGCTGTCTGGAATTGAAAGCAGTCTTGCAAAAAATATACATTTGCAATAAATGTCTAAGAATAAAGTACTTACAGGTCAAAATCCGATGTTTCATAAGAAGTATGTAATGACATGAACTGACCATTACAGGTTCCAGGTAAACAGTGATCATGTAATTTATTCCAAGTTAGACCATGGTCAGTAGAGAATTCTAGGTCTACTCTGTAACAAATAATTACAGTATTAAATTAGTATTAAACTAGTGATGATTAATTATTACAAAATAAAAAGTTAATAACATGGATATTTAACTCTTAGGTCTATCAGACCCTGTTGAACTATTCAACCTATGCCAGCATAGAACATGGATGTTAAATAACGATGATGAATGATGTGTGCAGGGCTTAGTTCGGTCACTCTTGAGTGTTACTGGTAACATGTAACCCCAGTACAACATGTTGCATTGTTGATGACTAAACCAGCAACTCCAACAAGCTTGTATGGTAAAGAGGGCGATTTGGACACCCTCTGGGGTGAGAAACAAAACCTGTCAAAGAGTCAACAACCATCCAGTAGTGCATATATATATATATATATATATATATATATATATAGATGAGTTAACCTCAATAACGAAATATCCCCAAGCCAGGGTCACAGTGAAGTCATGGGGAGCAGCATAGTGGATGTAAAGTTGGGCATATTGATCTTCATTCGACAAAACTACATGACAGTCTGGGTGGAAGGCCATTGCAGCCAATAGTCTGTCTAAGGTCAAGTAATCCAGTTAAAGGATTCATCAACTCACTTTAGC
Organism: Octopus bimaculoides; assembly: GCF_046866305.1. NCBI lineage: Eukaryota > Metazoa > Mollusca > Cephalopoda > Octopoda > Octopodidae > Octopus > Octopus bimaculoides. The sequence continues at coordinate 17,000,430 of NC_142931.1, read as the reverse complement.
TACTTGAAAACACGATGGAGTTCTGGAACCTCATAGTGTCACCAATTGAAAGTAGGATAAGTAGTAGTAGTAGTAGTTGTAGGGCTTAGTTGAGGAACGTAGCCTAGAGTCTGTGTATTCATTCATTCATTCTGCACCAGTGATTCAAAACCTCTCTCACTAGATAACTGGTCGGACTCCATGAGTGAACCATCATAGTTTCATGTAATTGGACAATTAAGCAACCAATCAGCATGAAACTGTGGAATGATTTCGTTTTCTAGATGGTTCTTCTTGTACCCTTTTAAAAAGCTGTTTTGGTACCAAAACTCTTTGCAGAGCTTTGAGAGTGACTGATTTATTCCCATGTACCACCATTATTGTCACTCTGATGGTTCCAGACATTTGTGCAGATGGTCTAAGGCAACATGGCCAGCGTATATGGTCTAAGACAGATGACCAAGAAGCTCCGTCATCATGAAGATGATGCAGTTGATTTCAGATAAGTGGGGCTGACAGCATATTGCCATAGCAATAGCTTTCTGTAATCTCAGAGCAGCATCACTCTCCCATTCTGTAATTATTGCTGTTGTTGTCTGTAAAATGCCATGCTGACTGTCTTTATATTTGACAATAAATACTTTAGTTAAATAATGTTTGCAGGTGTTGTTTAAGTTATTTCTTTCGCATAAGTGTAGGAGTGGGTGTGTTGTAAGTAGCTTGCTTACGAACCACATGGTTCTGGGTTCAGTCCCACTGCATGGCACCTTGGGCAAGTATCTTCTACTATAGCCTCGGGCCGACCAAAGCCTTGTAAGGGGATTTGGTAGACAGAAACTGAAAGAAGCCCGTCGTGTGTGTATATATATATATATATATATTTCGTATGTGTATTTCGTGTGCAAGATTCTTGATGTGGATACGTGTGTTGAAAGAAATACAATTAAACCTTGGGAGAGGCATTATGCCGGTAATAAACACACGCACTGGTTCAGTCCTTTATTAATTTATATAGTTTTTTGTTAAATTATTTCATTGCACTCTTGCAATCTCTTCAGTAACTTGTCTCTCCACTTCCATTTATTTTGAATATATGATCTGGCGTTGTTTCGAAACTGTTTGGTATGAGCATGTGAGTGTGTGCAAGCTCGTATGTGTGCACGCTCATATGTGTGCACGCATTTATGTGTTCGTGCTTATATGTAAGTATGTGCGTCCATATGTGTGTTTGTAACAATTTCGTTTATATCAGATATATATATATATATATATATATATATATATATATATGTATGTATGTGTGTGTATATGTTTGTGTGTGTGTTTGTCCCCCCAACATCGCTTGACAACCAATGTTGATGTGCTTACGTCCCCATAACATAGCAGTTCGGCAAAAGAGACTGATAGAATAAGTACTAGGCTTACAAAAAATAAGTCCTGGGGTCCATTTGCTCGACTAAAGGCAGTGCTCCAGCATGGCAGCCGTCAAATGACTGAAACAAGTAAAAGAGTATAGCCACACAACACATTATCATTCACTAATTCATCCATGGCACAGCAAACAACCACCGCCACAGTGCCAATTTTTAACCAGGATATAAATTGTTCCAGCTGAAATAAATTCTCTCTTTTTTGATCCCATCTAGCACCAATTATTCTGGTACAGGCATTTGTTTCACTCACCCTGCTAATTTAAGCCTGTGTTTGGTAAGAGTGCTTTCAAAGTGCCTAGGTGGGATTTGATTCAAAACACAAAGGGCCAAAACAAATACCACAAGGCATCCTGTTTCACATTTTTGAAGTTCTGCCAATCTACTACCCTTGATTTATCTCATTCTTTGCTTGTTTCAGTCACTGGACTGTGGTCATGCTGCAGCACCATCATGAAGGGCTTTAATTGAACAACTTACCCAATACTTACTTTTTACATCTAACATTTATTCTATCAGTCTCTTTTGCTGAACTTCTAAGTTACAGGGATGCAAACAAACCAACACCAATTGTCACAGAGTAGCAGGTGGACAAACGGATTTCACACACACGCACAGACAGACAAACACACACACACACACACACACACACACACACACACACACACACACACACACACACACACACACACACACACACACAACAAGCTTTCACACAGTTTCCATTAACCAAATTCATTAACAGATTTGGTTGATCCATGGCTATAGTAGAAGTCACTTGTCTAAGATAGCTGCTAGTGGGGACTGAACCCAAAGCCATGTAGTTGCAAAGCTACCTCACAGACATAACTTTTTTCCTCTACCATGCACTATATAATGGGCTTCTTTCAGTTTCCACCTACCAAGTCCACTCACAAGGCTTGGGGCTATAGTAGAAGACATTTGGTTAGTCAGAAGACTCAGTTCAGTCCCACTAGCCAGCACCTTGGAAAAGGTGTTGCCCAATGGCTCTGTACCCATGACCACATGGTCAGGAAGCAAACTTCTTGATCACACAGCCATACCAGCACCTGTGGCATTTAACTAAATCCTTTTATATTCTGAGTTCAAATCCTATTGGAAGCACAGTGATTGTATCAGTTATGTATTTGTGATCAAAAACATGAGTACCAGTAATATTTTTGAAATTGAAGCAATTACATAATTAGCCTCCCCCCCTCCACAAAAAAACCTTGTATCAAAGCAATGATTTAATATCAGAGGAAATTGTAGTTGTAAGCATTGATTAACGGTATTATCACATATGCACAATTGTACTATGAGAAGACTATGTAAGTTTTCTTATTTCTTTATTGCTCACAAGAGGTTAAACATTGAGGGGACAAACAAGGACAGACAAAGGGATTAAGTCGATTACATCGACCCCAGTCCGTAACTGGTATTTAATTTATCGACCCCGAAAGGATGAAAGGCAAAGTCGACCTCGGCAGAATTTGAACTCAGAACGTAAAGACAGATGAATTACTGCTAAGCATTTCGCCTGGTGTGCTAACGTCTCTGCCAGCTCACTGCCTTAGTATGTAAGTTTTCTGGCAGCAATAATAACTCATATTAGGATGAAGCTTTGTTTGCGGCAGATGATGACTATGAGTGTTATATGCATGGCTTTCCTAAGCTTTTGTTATCTTTCAATGGATTTTTAAGCTCCATTGGGTGTCTTGCTCCACATTGGGTCATAATGACCATTTTCATTCCACATTGGTATTTCAAAAAGTCATAACGAAAACCATATATGTAATTCACAAAAAGGAATTTATTTGTTGTTAATTAATGATTTAAAAACTATTCTTTTATTCTTTTCCTTGTTTCAGTCATTTGACTGTGGCCATGTTGGAGCACCACCTTTAGTCAAACAAATCGACCCCAGGACTTATTCTTTGGAAGCCTAGTACTTATGCTATCGGTCTCTTTTAGCCAAACTGCTAAGTGATGGGGATGTAAACACACCAACATCAGTTGTCAAGCGATGGTGGGAGGACAAACACAGACACACAAACATATACATACACACACACACATATATATATACATATATACGACGGGCTTCTTTCAGTTTCCATCTACCAAATTCACTCACAAGGCTTTGGTCGGCCTGAAGTGTGGCCATGTGGTTAAGAAGCTGGCTTCCCAGGCTCAAAGCTTCAAGTTCAGTCCCACTGTGTAGCACATTGGGAAAGTTATGGGAGTGAATTTTTTAAATGGAAACTGAAAGAAGCCCATCGTGTGTATGTGTATGTGTGTAATTTAAATGAAAATTGACTTACCTGTTGTGTGTTAAATCAAAACCACACATCATATTCAAACTGAATTGTACATATTTGTCCTTTCCATTTGAATAATCTGGGTCTATGTGAGGGGATATTTGAACACTGTCAATTGCCCAGACATCAGAATCTTCATCTCTGTAGTACTTTTGTTCCCAACAAATTTTTGAAACAGACCGTCTGTGTTCAGGTTTGATGGTAACTGAATTCAAAACAGGTGACTGTTTGATAATATAAAGAATATAAGTATTTATCACATTTAGTCCTTTGCAAATTTCAAGAGTTTTAACAAGGTTTTAAAATTTTGATGGTCTTATGTTAAAAGCTTAAATTTCATTCCTTTAACACTTTACCTATCATGTGTATCACTAGTAACTCCTGCAGTACAGAATAAATATATTATTTGTTCCGTACTATGGGAGTCACCTATGATACACAATGGTCCTCAAGTATTTATTATCTATGGACCCCTTTGATTACTGTTTTATTCTGGTAGACCCTCATAACCACTCGATGTTTAAAATTCTTGTTTTATAGATAATTCTTTCAAAATTCCTATTTTGTTTATTATTCATTCACTTGTGTAGGCTGAACTATGTAAAATGTCAGAGAAAGGAACCCAACTGTTTCTTGCAATAAATACATCTAAGGCAAAACGTTTTCATAGACCCCAAAAATACTATTGTGGACCCAATTTTCTATTTTGCTTATGTGGACCCCTTAAATCTTATATGGACAACAAGGGGTCATATGGATTTCAGTTGAGAACCACTACTATAAATCAATGTGATAATTTATATCATCATCGTTTAACGTCCGCTTTCCATGCTAGCATGGGTTGGACGATTTGACTGAGGACTGGTGGAACCCGAAGGCTACACCAGGCTCCAATCTGATTTGGCAGAGTTTCTACAGCTGGATGCCCTTCCTAACACCAACCACTCTGAGAGTGTAGTGGGTGCTTTTACGTGCCACCGGTACAAGGGCCAGTCAGGCAGTACTGGCAATGGCCACGCTCAAATAGTGTATTTTACATGCCACCTGCACAGGAGCCAGTCCAGCGACACTGGCAATGATCTTGCTCGGATGTCTTTACACGTGCCACCAGCACAAGTACCAGGTGCCATCACGATTATGCTTTCGCTTGCGCCAACAGGTCTTCGCAAGCCGAGTTTAGTGTCCACTGAAGGAGACGATGTTGGCATGGGTGCCAGTCATTAAATTTAGTTCAATTGAGAGCATGGTGCAAAATGTGCTTAGTAGGCAAGCTTCACAATTGTTTTCTTTAACAAATTTAAAATGATGTACTTCAACATGACTGCAGCTTAGTGGCTGGAGCCAGAAAAAAGAGTTATGGAAACTTAGCATTTTATTTATGGAAAAATAATATCTCTAAACTGATTTGGTTTTGTAAAAGAGAGATGTGTGTGAGGAAGTTTAGGAGAATTTTAGGCAGACAAATTCTATATAGTAAGCAAAAATTTCTCTTGTTGTCTCTGCCCTCTAAATTATTTGAATTTTGGTGTACCCTGATCAATTGGTCACCCCTTGAACCTATATAAGTTTTTATTGCATCGACTGGCTCCTGTGCTGGTGGCACATAAATAACACCATCTGAACGAGGTCAATGCCAGTGTGCCACCTGACTGGTTCCCATACTGGTGGCATGTAAAAAGCACCCACTACACTCATGGAGTAGTCGGCATTAGGAAGGGTAGCCAGCTGTAGAAACCTTGCTAGATCAGATTGGAGTTGGTGCAGCCATCTGGTTTGCCAGTCCTCAGTTAAACTGTTCAACCCATGCCAGCATGGAAAGCAGACGTTAAACAATGATGATGATGATGATTATGAATAGAATTCGTACCTACACACACTCACAGCTTTGGTTTATTGAACTGAATATAGTGAATCTATCCTTCAGACTAACAGCGGGATTAAATGCAATGTTGCCATTGACTTTTAGGATTTGAACTTAATCATTAATCAACAAAATTAATTACTTCTCAGCATGTTACCATCTCACAGATCTGATAATGATATCACAAATTGTATTAAGGTCATAGTAATTATTTCAAATTTTGGCACAAGACCAGCTAACTTGGGGGAGGGATCAAGTTGATTAAATTGACCCCAGTGTTCAACTGGTACTTATTTTATCAACCCCAAAAGGATGAAAAATAAAGTTGAGTCTGGTGGGATTGAACTCAGATCTTTAAGATAGGTGAAATGCTACTAAACATTTTGTTTGGTATGCTAATGATTCTGCCAGCTTGCCATCTTTAACCATTATGCTACCAACCTGGCTGAAACCGGCTCTGGCTCTGAGTACAAATGTCTTGTTTTCATAAGTTTTGAATTAAAATCTTCCGTCAAAACAGTCACAATTTATGTTCCTACACTAGTTGAATGATAACCAAGTTATTTCACTAAATTCTTATTTATTTTTAAAGTAATTGAAAGAAACACAGAGCATCTCAAAATAAATACAGTAATGAAAGGGTTAATTAAGGTCATAGCTATAAAAAGGATTACAAATTTTAGCACAAGGCCAGAAGATGTAGAGAATGTGGGTTAGTTGAATGAGTATATATTAAAAGATCATATGATTTATGTTTGTATGTTTTTGAAATAAACGAGGATTGAAGTTGAAGTTTCATATTATATATTTAAGAGGATCAATAAAGTTTGTTGATTAATTATCACCTGTCTTGTTCGTGCAAACTCTTGCAAGAAGCAAATTAATTCTATGTTTCCCCAACAAAGTAGAGCAAATTAGCTTGCTAATGATAGACCAAGCTAAATGTAAACAGTGAAGTTTCAAGGAAGCTAACAGAAAATAAGCTAAAGAGAGAGACTGCAAGTTGAAGAAAGAAGAATTTTACATTGTTTAATAAAGAAAATATAATTTTGAAAACATTGACAAGTGTTCTTTGATTAAATTTTATCACTATCCTAAATACTATAATTACTGTCCACTTCCTCATAAATGTTTTAATAACTTTTGCTATCTTTTCTCTTCGGTATTTTACAAACTAATAGTATAAGTCTGAAGATTGAGCTAGACTTACAAAGAGAGACAATAACCCAGATCAAATAGGAAAGAAACCCATCCAATTGATTGCTAAGGACTTGATCATCAACATTCCCCACTTCTAACCTACAAACATATTGTCTCCTCATCATGCCTCTTCTACCACTACTATAATGGTCACTACTCATCAGAGTTAGCTAAGTTGTATATCATATCAACCTCAAGTAGATTCATGATTAATTCTGTGAAATGACAAGTTTGGGCACAGCTATTTAGATGCCGATAGTTTAGCACATTCAGCCTGTTTTGGCAACAGTACTCTTTGGTGTTGGAGGTAAACAAACACACACACACACACACACATGTATGTGTGTGCAGAAATATACACATCTAGATAGAAAGGGTGAGAGAGAGAGAAACTTTCAATTTATTAACTGAACCCAGTTAATGTTAAGACTTTACCTCCCTAGAGAACTAGAGAAACATTAAAGCATTTGCTGTCAAATAAGTTAGCATTGAATCAGTGATACCAAACAGGTGGTGCCAAAAACTGCTAACAGCCCCAATTCTGTATCTGCCAAGTTTCTACTCACTGGAAATCTTTACTTACCCATGCCACTGCTGTTTGGGCCCCAGCTCAACCATGACTTCCAACATGTCTATGATTAAAGGAATCTCAGTCATGTCTCTATCATCATCTTTTGAGAGATGTAGAACCACATCATCTAATGGAGCCTTATTTAAGATAGCAGGAGGGATTTGATGGCGGGTTTTCTTGTATATCAAATAATCATGTAGAAGTTCTCATTACTTTACTACATATGTATCCTCTTGCTGTAACTAAAGCTGAACATCAATCTTAACAGTTTCAATAGAAGGCTTGCGATGATTATTGGCACAATCTCTACCTTTTGATCAAAATGATAAACACCCTCCAACTTTCTCCCTATTATAAAATAATTGTTTTGTGTGAATATGAAAGCAGTTGAATTCAAATATTTTTACCTGATAGAAAGTTGGTTTGTAGCTTGCTAATATGATCGTTTCTGAGTTGACTGATTCTTGATACAGAAACACTTGGGCTGTGTCATTTTTTACTCCAGTACACTTTTCTGTACCTGTTAATTATTTCAGGGAAATATAAATTGAGTAACATTTCAGGAGAGCTTTATAAAACAAATGTTATGTGTATATATTGCTTTTTTTTTTTTCTTTCATAATTGTCAAATATTTGAGCAAAGATATGTTAGAAGTAGAAAAATTGTAAATTCAAAAGTACTTTTAAAAATGATAATCCCTTTCACTGCAGATAAAAGGCAGAAAATTTCGTGGGAGGGGGCTAGTCAATTATTGTAAATCCTTGAGTATAATCTGCACTTTTTCCCCAAAATTTAAAGGTCAAAATTTCTAGTGCGTACTATATACGAGGTTAAAAATGAAAAATATTTTCTAAGCAAAATTTTCTAAGTGATAAATATGTAAAGGCAATTTACTTAATATTTATTTTTCACTGATGTTATTACTGCTATTTCTTTATTTTCTGCAAACAAAGTGCACAATAAAGCTACATGTTTGCATCATGTTATATATACAATAATAATAAAGGACGTTACCGTATATATGTTTACAAACCAAGGACGTTATATAGACCTCCTTGACTCAAGTTAGAGAAGGGGTGCGTATGATACACAAGGTTTAGGTTTTTCAGAGGTACAGTCTCCTAAAAATCCCCTGCGTAATATACTCAAGGGCTGACTATACTCGAGGATTTACAGTATATGAACCCCAGTGTTCAACTGGTACTTAATTTATTGACACTGAAAGGATGAAAGACAAAGACAACCTCTGTGGAATTTGAATTCACTACATAAAGACAGACAAAATGCCTGGCATATTAATGTTTCTATCAGCTCATTGCTTAAAAAAGATAAATAAAATTTGTTTTTTTACATAACTTTATTTGATTTTGAAAATGAACATTTAGGTGCATTTAGCTAATGGCCTACCATTTACAGTAGGTTTCTTTGCCCTAGGAGGACTTTTGGACAAAAGTGGAAGCTAAATTGAAGGAAGAAGAAAGACTCAATAATAATAACAACAACAATAATAATTCTTCTTGTGTTTAGTGCTCAGGTATCAGAAAAAAAAAATGGGACAGAAAGCAGCCATGAGCTGAGTAAAGTAACACAGCAATGATAGCCAAATGTACATGCATAGTACAAAGGACAAGAGAGAAAAGTGGATAATAAAAAAATATAAAGAGGAAAGAGTGCATGGGTACAACAGGACTAGTGTTATCAAATTCGAGGAAGCATTGAATTTTTGTAGTGTAGTGTCCTAACAGTTAACACATCAGGTTTCTTTCAGTTTTCATTCACCATATCCCCTTACAAGGTCTTGGTTGGCCCAATGTTATGGTAGAAGACAATTGCCCATGGTGTCACACAGTAGGACTGAACTTGTGATCACTTGGTCAGAAAGCAAGCTTCTTAACCACACAATTACTTTTACCTCTGTAGAATTGATGATCAAGTCCTTGGCTTCAAGTTTCAGGAATATTTTCTCTTGGCAAGGAAAGGCTACCTACACTAACTCAGTGTTTTATCAAGGGAGTATTTTAGGTCTCACTCACTCAGAGTTATCAAAGCCAAGGATGAACATCAACTCTAAGGATCATTATGATACATAAAAAAATTATGGGCTTAATTATATGTAATAAGCAAACCATACTTTGCTAATTATATGTTTACATTTCTGAAATTAAATCCTGTCAAAGCTGTGTCATCTTTGTGTCAATATGAAATAAAATTTCAAAGAATCCCCTTACTACTATATAACTGAACAATGAAACAAAACATCTTAAAATGTTTTGCAATGCAGATAATGAGTTAATAAATATACATGACACAGAGCAGTAATAAGTCATCAAAAAACAAATGAAGTAATTTGTTTGAGAACATATTAATCGTCTTTTAAATAATACATTCATATTCATAGCATGTCTAGTTTCTGGTCCTTGGAGACTGCCTGTCTCTTTGTTGGGGAAATTTATAGAATAAAATAAAAGACAACTACATCTATATGCAAGATGTTATCTGCCAGGATAGTATAACCACAACAAAATGTTATCTGCATGAAGGACTGCTTAAGTGGGGGTATTAAATACATGAAAGTAAAGAATGCATTAACTCTTTGAAAAATAAGGAACATTGAAATTTAAAATTGTATCAACTGCAAATGAAATAGATCTAATATTTTGAGACAAAAAAAAATTTAAAACAATAATGTGTACTGTAGGGGTTTGCATATGTAATACAGCAAGTTGAAAAAGTCTGATTAACTAATATTATCCTTGTAATTAGAAGCTAAAATCTCCCTCTAGGGATGTTTAAAAATCTAAAAACAAGCAATAAGATTCCAGTAAAACCAGATAATCAAGATTTTGGGAAAATATAGACATAGACAATGCAGATGGGAACAGACCTTGTCTTGAAATCCAATTGGTGAAAACAAGGAACATGTTATTAGAATTATCTCCCTTAATTTTGTTTTTAGATACAAAACACCCCTAGTGAGAGTTTTCTTTTTTTGTTTAGGAATTGTGAGGTTAATCTTGAGTGAAGATTTCCAACTCACTATATTACATGCATTTGTATTTATCTCAAGATATTTTCCCTTAGCCATATTATATAGGCCTGGTAACATGTATTTTGACTAAAGTAAAAAAAAAAAAAGATTAAAATATATAAAAAAAAACTCAAAACATTTATAGTGTAGTTTGCTTCTGAACTCACTACTTCTTTACTATGATTACTAGATCAGCTTAGTACTTCAATAAATAGGTTTATATTTTGGCACAAGGGCCAGGGGAGTCAATTACACTGTGCTCCAATGTTCAACTGACACTTGTTTTATTGACACTGACGGGATGAAAAGTAAAGATGACCTTGGTGGAGTTTGAACTCAGAATGCAAAGAGCCAAAAAAAACAAAAAAACAATGCCACTAAGCAAACGGTTCTGTCAGTTCATTGCCTCCTTCATTGATAAATGTTGCACATATAATAAAATACTTATTGTATCAACGAGGGAGTCTCTGCATAGTTAGTGGACTTGCTAGATATAACAGCTAAATCTCCCTTATATTGCACCTGCCATCTTAAATGGAAGGGAAGGATGCATCATATAATATAGTCCTGGATACACTACACACCTGAAACAGCAGGTGAATGCATATGTGCTTACACTAATAAGTTGATACTGTATAGCAGCGGAAGAATAATCTAAAAACTGCAAATTCTATTGATGTATTAAACAGTAAAATACATAAATCTTCTGCATGTCACCATGAAATAATTTGAATTTCAATGAAAGAATCTTATTTCTTAGAGATTAGATACTTGCAGAGGTGTGTGGTTTAGTGGTTAGGATATTCAGCTCATGATCGCAAGGTCATGAGTTCAATTCCTAGCTGTGCACTGTGTCCTTGAACAAGACATTTTGTTTCACATTGCTCCAGTCCATTGAGCATGCGAAAATGAGTAGTATTTGTAATTCAAAGGACCAGTCTTGTCACATTCTGAGTCATGCCAAATCTCCCAGAGAACTACATTAAAGGTATGCATGTCTGTGGAGTATTCATCCATTTGCTTAATTTCAGGAGAAAGGCTGTTCAGTTGATTGGATGAACTAGAACCGTCATCAACATAACTGATGGAATACCAATTTTTTTTGATAATCATTACAATATTTCTGTAGCATCTTATCATGAATTTTCACAGGTTTCTTCAGACTTTTGCATTGTTTGCCAAAGTGAGAAGTTTGAAAAACATCAGTGAATTATGAAAATGCTATAAGCATTTGTGTTAGTGACGAGACAAACAACTAGCTTTGTTACCTCTTGAATGTTGAAACTTGGCAGAATTTAACATTCTCGAGCAGTATTCATTTTGATATACAAGATTGCACCCAGAGAAACAAGAATAAGTTATATCTTCCTTGTGAAGATAAATATACTCATATGTCAAAGATTGATTCTTATACATTAAAGGTATTGTAATGTGTAACATAACTAAACAAACAGCATTGTAAATACTTTTTTTACTTTAGTCAAATTACTCACTTTTGTCAGACTTACACAATATGGCTGAAAGAAAAATATTTCTAGTGAGAATTCTGCTTGCAAAATACAAATATATGTAACATAATAAGTTATAAAACTTTGGTTAGCAGAGATTAACCATTCAATTAATAGACACACACACACAAAAAAAAAACTCTCTTGGGGAAGTATGTGTGAGGGTTGAATCTAACAAACAAGGGAGATAATTCCAATAACGTTTCTCACTTTTTCCAATTGCTTTACCCTAAAGGTACACATCACTGGAAAATATTTACATAATTCTTTCTTCTATAGGCACAAGGCCTGAAAGTTTTGTGGCAAGTTTAAATCTTGTAGATTAAGAACAAAACATATTGTATATAATGAATACAACTTACCAAATGACAGATAAAATTTTATATTGTCTGATTTTAGCATATCCATATAAGGTGTGCAGGCTCTTCTTTTCCCTCTGCCACCGAATATCAAAGATTTCCCTTCGTGTAATTTTTCACAAAGGGTTCCTGAATGGACACCTTCTAACAGCCAACTTGAATAAAGATGAGGAATATATTAAAAGTTTTTTTGTTTATTTTAGCAATTTTAATTGTTACATAGGATTGTATGTCAATGGTATTAGGATAACAAATTTTATTTTCCTTTAATTTTTTTTTATAGCAATGGTGATGAAGAAACAAGATGATTGGGTGCAGCAGTTTGGATGCTGACAATTTGGCATGGCTGACTGGACATTCTAGCAACAGTACTTTTTGGAACTGGAGGAGAAAGAGAGAGAGAGACAGAGAGAGAGATGGAAAAGAGAATGAGAGAAACATTAAAATGTCTGCTGTCAAATAAGTCAACATTGAATAGGCAATACCAAACAGGCGGCACCAAAATGGCTGTGCCAAAACGTCTCATACTCGGGTTGAAATATATCTATTTACAGCTGCTATGATTCTAGTCACTGATAGTTTTAATGATCTTAGCCACTAATGATTTTAATGCTTCATTTTCAATGCAGAGGTAGATTTAATAAGTTTGCAAAATGTGTCTCCCAGATTTCATTCATTTGCTTACTTACTTTGTTTCTCCATCTTTTCAAAAATCAATGGTAACTTAATTATTCCATGTCTTATAATATCTTCATCTTTGATTATTAATTGCTATTAGTCAGACTACTTCATCTAATTTGTATCATCAAATTCCACTCTAATCTCAGACAGTCTCAGAAAAAGAGTTCAGTCTTCCATATTCACTGTTTCTCATCAACTTTAAATAGTTTTGTTTCTTTATCATTTTAATGTTTCTTCTTATTTTTGACACGTAAATGTTGCTTTATTTTTGGTTGTTTCTGACTGGGTTGGTCAAAAGGAGGCGACTGTGTTCCCCTTGAATAATTGCAAGCAGACAGTTGTAGGAATAACAAACACATGCAGGGAAAGAATTCCAGAGGACTAACGTTCTGAGGCAGAAAGAGTATAGTACTTAGTGAGTGAGTTGATACAAATGTCTGATAAGAGAAGGAAAAAGAGTGGCAGTTGGAGGTACCTAAATGGATGTTGTATAAGACCAGCCAGCCCTAAGAAGTATAGACCTTTGTTGGAACAATAGAAAAAGTAGCGACAAGATAGCAGGTTTTTGGGAAAGAGGGTGGAGTGTTAGTGATTTCAAGCCAATCATTTAGAGCAGTGGTTCCTAAAGTGGGCGGTATTGTTCCCCTGGGGGTGGTGGAAAGTTCCAAGGGGGCGGTGAAGAAAAGTGGGGCAATAATGGGGTAGCGATTCATGTAAAAACTGGGGCGATAATGGGGTGGGGATTCATGTAAAAGCAACAAAATAATGGGTTCATTAGGTTAAGTTTTATTTGTGAAACAAAGTTGTTTTGAATTTGCTTCAGAAAGAAGTCTGTGCTTGTGGTGGTTATTTGGGGTGGGAGCACTAGGAATGTGGCCTGGGGGCGGCAGCCCAAAAAGGTTTGGGAACCACTGATTTAGAGGATGGGGGCTCTTTCTTTCGATGAAAGTCTTGCATGTGTGTGCATGAGTGTGTGTGCATGTGGGTGGGTGTGTGTGTGTGTGCATGCATGCATGTGTGTGTGCATGAGTGCATGCGTGCATAAGTGTGTGTGTGTGTGTGTGTGTGTGTGTGTGTGTGTGTGTGTGTGTGCATGAGCATGTGTATATGTGTGTGTAACAGTTCCAAATATGGGAACAGTACTCCATTGTGAATTTCACCAAAGCTTTGAAGAGGGTTAGTAGTAGTTGGGAGGTGAAAGATTTTCTGATCCTTCAGTCTTTACAATGATAAAGATGTGAATTTGCCAAAAGTGATCTTCAATGATGGTGAAGCTTAACATTTATAGCAGCTTTGGTGGGTTCTAGCTGCACGTTGCTCATGTTTAATGGTATGGGTGGGTATGTGTGATAATTTCTCATTGTGTAGTGATTGTTTCAAGATATTGAAGGAGATAAAATTGGTAAGATCCCATTGAGCTGTGTTTCCAAGGTCCCTTGATGGAGTTAGTACAGGTTTGATGTGAAATGCCTCGGTTGCATGTGGATGATGTATGGATGTTAAAGGTTAAGAAAGAATGAAGGGTAATGTCATCAGAGTAGGCATTGTTGAAAGTGGTGTATTTGAGGATTAGTGTGGGGTAAAAAACTGAGCCTTGTGGTATAATAGAATTGGTAGACATTGGATTGGAGAGAGCTCTATTAGCATGTGATTTTATGAGAAGGCAACAAATCAGGATATGGCAAATTCACATCTTTCTTGAGATTAAAGTCCCAACTTTCTTGAGATTAAAGTCCCACTGTTAAGTGACAGTCTAGTAGGTTTCTGATAGATCTGGTTTTATGGAAGCCATACTGGTACTCGAAAGGCAGAAGAGAGATTAAAGATGTTAGAGAAGGTTGTTGTTTAATGACTGCCTCCATTGCATTTGAAATGCTGGAAGTGAGTATGTGACAGGATGATGCTTTGCAGGGTCACAGGGGCTGTCCTTCAGGGAATGGAACACACTGGAGTGACAGGGAGAGAGTGAAGAGAGGAACTGGCTTTGGAGAGTACTGAAGGTAATTCAAGGGAGATTGTGAGGGTTGGTGACTTGAAGCAACTGGCGGAGCTTTTATACTTAAATGTATGTTTAAAGGATGGCAAACCTGGTGGAGAAGAAAGAAATAATGGTGGAGGAGATGGACATTTACTTAGTGTGTACAGTAGAGATTTGAAGTAAAGCTGACAGTAAAGGTAGAAAACTTCTCTGTGGGTGTAGTCTACAAAACCATCATGCTTGAAAAGTGGAGGGAAGGAGGATTCTGTAAGTTGATAGGGCCCTTTTGACAAAGTTCCAAAATGATTGGTTGCAGTTTGAAAGCTGGGAGAGCTTGCAGGTTGAACAATGCATAGTGGTTAGCTTATGTATTTAGGGAAACAGTCTCGAGTGGCTGTGTGGTAAGTAGCTTGCTTATGAACCACATGGTTCCGGGTTCAGTCCCACTGTGTGGCACCTTGGGCAAGTGTCTTCTACTATAGCCTCGGGCCAACCAAAGCCTTGTGAGTGGATTTGGTAGATGGAAACTGAAAGAAGCCCGTCGTATATATGTATATATATATATACGTGTGTGTGGGTGTGTGGAGATCAGGATGTTTTTTGAGCACCTGTGTTGGTTAGGGGGCATATTTGTTGTTGGCACTCCGTCGCTTACGACGTCAAGGGTTCCAGTTGATCCGATCAATGGAATAGCCTGCTCATTGAAATAAACGTGCAAGTGGCTGAGCACTCCACAGACATGTGTACCCTTAACATAGTTCTCGGGGATATTCAGCGTGACACAGTGTGACAAGGCTGACCCTTTGAATTACAGGCACAACAGAAACAGGAAGTAAGAGTGAGAGAAAGTTGTGGTGGAAGAGTACAGCAGGGTTCGCCACCATCCCCTGCCGGAGCCTTGTGGAGCATTTTAGGTGTTTTCGCTCAATAAACACTCACAACGCCCGGTCTGGGAATCGAAACCGCGATCCTATGACTGCGAGTCCGCTGCCCTAACCACTGGGCCATTGCGCCTCCACAGGGGGAGGGGGCATATACATAGACCATTAAACTAACTGATGTTGGAAATTAATGACTGCAAATGTTATACTTCTGTATTCTTTATACAGGATAGAAATATGCTAATTCTTTTCTAGACATCTCAAACCAAGTTACTGTCTGCACACATGAAATTACCTGGATAACATCGATTATGTTATTGATTTCAAAGAAAATCATTGAAATTGTAGCTTTTTAAATCTGAATAATAAACGTTAACTATTCCAGTTACTACTGTTTTATATATTAAAAGGTTTGCATCAAATAATTAATTAGAAAGGAATATTATAATCTTGAATTTCTTCTGTTCAATATAGACAGTATCCAAATATTATTCCACTGCCAAAAACTAGAAGGCTTTGAAAAAAAAGAAAAACATGCTTTCTGCTCCTTACTTTGTTCTGGTAATATTCCCTTCAAAGTCTTCTACCAATGTTAAATCCTGGTGAGGAGAGAAGTCAGAAAGATCCACATCTTGACTAACGACATAGCTATGTTGTTGATTACTGTCGAAATACATAGCATCCCCTTGTGATCGACATTTATGCTGAAATAATAATTAAAAACATATATTTCTCTATAATTTTAATGTAAGAATGAAGAAACAGAAATACAAAATTTTTGCTTTATATGAATACTATCTCTGTGATATGGTTATTCTTCCAAACTAATTTTATTCATGCATAGCTTTCATCCACCAATGTTTCTGTCAATCCCAGCCAACTTCCCATGTACAAATCTATTGGTTTGGGACCTTTACTTATGCTCTTGTATTCCCTATTAATTTTCACTTGTTTGAAAAATTAACTTTATATTCAGACTTTGCTCTTTTGCTCTGAAAGACTGTGGGCTTTGTTTCAATAATAATAGTGATCATTTCTACTACAGGAACAAGGCCTGGAATTTTGGGGGAGAGGGTTAGTCGATTACATCGACCCTGGTACGAAACTGGTACTTATTTTATCAACCCCTAAAAGATTAATAATGATAGTAATAAAAATAATAACGATAATAATAATTTCTTCTATAGGCACAAGGCCTGAAATTTGTAGGGAGGGGACTAGTCGATTACATCAACCCCAGTGTTTCACTGGTACTTAATTTATTGACCTTGAAAGAATGAAATTCAAAGTTGACCTCAGTGGAATTTGAACTCAGAACATAAAGATGGATGAAATACTGCTGACCATTTTGTCTGGTGCAGTAATGACTTTGTCAGCTGCTTTAATAGAAATGATAATCATAATTCTTTCTAATTTTTTGGCACATGGCCAACAATTCTGAGGGGATGAGGAAGTTGATTACATCAGCCCCAGTGCTCAAATAGTCCTTATTCTATTGATCTTCGAAAAGATGAAGCGCTAAGTCAACCTCGGCAGAATTTGAACCCAGAATGTAAAGATGGATGAAATGGATTTTGCCCGGCATGCTAAGAGTTCTGGCAGTTTGCTATAATAATA
Source organism: Octopus bimaculoides (assembly GCF_046866305.1). Lineage (NCBI taxonomy): Eukaryota > Metazoa > Mollusca > Cephalopoda > Octopoda > Octopodidae > Octopus > Octopus bimaculoides. Next base: position 16,983,015 of record NC_142931.1, on the reverse strand, counting down.
GTAATAATAATAATGATAACAATCCATTCTACTAAAAGCACAAGGCCTGAAAATTGTGGGGAGGGGACTATTCGATTACATTAACCCCCAGTGTTTCACTGGTACTTAATTTATTGACTCTGAAAGGGTGAAAGGCAAAATCGGCCACGGTGAAATTTGAGCTCAGAACATACGACAGGCGAAATACTGCTAAGCACTTCGCTTAGCATGCTAACTATTCTGCCAGCTCACTGCCTTAATAATAATAACAATAATAATAATAATAATAATAATAAACACGAGCAAAACAAAAAACTGTTTTCAGTATTTAAGGAAGCTGACAAATACAAACAAGAAATCAATCTACCTAACAAATACGAAGAAGAAGAAACAACAAAAGCTATAAAACAAATGAAATCTAAACTAAAACTAGAACAGCAACGGACCATGATAAAACGATGGCAAGAAAAACCCCTACATGGTAAATGCTGGGCTAAACTATATGCAAAAGAAATAGACAGAGAAAAATCCCAGCAATGGACTCAAAGCAGAGACTGAAATTACCAAAAACATATAATGAAAAGAAACATAACAAGTAACTGTAGAATATGTGGAGATGGACAAGAAACAATAAATCATATTATCTCTGGCTGCCCAGTCCTGGCTAAGAAGGAATATATTCATAGACACGACAGAGCTGGGACCTATATACACTGGAAGCTATGCCAACACTATGGAATAACAACAGAAAAAAGATGGTATAAACACACGCCAGAAAAGGTCACAGAAAACGAGAAAGCAACCATACTCTGGGATATGCCAATACATACAGATAGAGAAATTAAGGCAAATAGACCAGATATAGTTGTCAAAGATAATGAAAAAAAAATGCTTTCTAATTGATGTATCAATACCAGCAGATGACAACGTTTCTCTAAAAGAAATGGAAAAACTTTCAAAATACAAAGACCTGGAAATAGAGGTAACTCGAATGTGGAATCTAAAAACAGAAACAATTCCTATCATAGTAGGTGGCTTAGGTATAATAAAAAAAATATTCAGACAAATACATAACAAAAACATCAGGACTTACAAATATATATAACATACAGAAAATTGCACTACTGGGCACTGCACACATCCTACGCAAAACACTTTCAATACAGTAACCATAAGAACACCACAGCAAACCACAGCACATACCCAAGGCACACAGAGCTGTGCTCAGTAGTGAAGTGAAAGCACGCTACGAAAATAAAACTACTGAATAATAATAATAATAATAATAATAATAATAATGTAAAACATGAAAAGATGACTTACCCCAAGTTTTGCACCTGGAAAGAAAAGCCAATCATCAGTTGAAATTGGTTCAAAAGTCTCTTCAATTTTAGTAGGTGTATATGCCAAATTTGGTATCAACACGTTGTCCATTGCCCAACAGTTTGTGTGAGCTAAAGTTATATTTTTAAGAAGAGTGATTGCCTTCTTTTTTAGAACCTGTGTTTTTACTTGAGTTTCTACAGATGTAACTGGCTCCTGTGACCAGCTTAAACACACATCATTTTGACGTGCTTCAACAGGTATTCTTACAAGATGTGTTATAGTTTTAGAACTGTTTGGTGCTCTAAAATTAAAAAAATGAAATAAATATTAGAGATTTTCTTAAAAGGATTTTCTTAAAAACGCCAAGAGTAAATGATGTTTTAAATGACACATTCTACCAGTATACGAAATTTGAAAGTGTTTAGTTACAAAAAATTATTTTTCCTATGTGCCGGTCAAAAGGAAAAAATCCAATATTTTATTTTTATATTACCCTCACCCTAAGTTTTTTCTGTTGCACACTGAAAAATAGTTCTTGAATTTTTATTCTGTATAGATTTTGTGTTCAATTCAACAAATCGATCTGAGTATTAATGTCCAAGATTTCTTTAAAATATTTATTTATTTGCATTTGACAATAAACACCTCGGGGATCATATTTTATCCCAGTTAATGATTGAAAGGTAGATTCAATATTGGAGGTTGGATAAGAGTCTGAACAAAAATTGTGATTAACGTTTATCTTATAGTCGCCAGAGATGCGCTAATCTCCGTTTGATTTACGTACTATGACAATAAGGGAAGCCTATTTACTACTGCTCAGTGGAACGTGTTTTAATTTGCCTTGTTTAATACTTTTTCATAGTTTTAAGAGGAAAATATGAATTGGTAGTCTACAAGATTCAAAATAAGACGTGATTTCTTATCAAATTAATACTGGCCTTATCATTTTTTAACATTGTTGTATCTTCAACATCGGGTATAAATGAAGTTGAGTAGTCATTGTGTGGAGGCGAGCTTGCAGAATCGTTAGCGCACCGGGGAAAATACTAAGCGGCATTTCATTCGTCTTCACGCTCCGTGTTCAAATGCCGTTGAGATCGACTTTGCTATTCATCCATTCGGAGATCGATAAAATAAATATCAGTCGAGCACTGGGGGCAATGTAATCAACTTACCCTTACCCCGAAATGCTGGTTTTGTGCCAAAATTTGAAACCAATATCTAATACATCTGTTCCAACAAGGCCATGACTTTTACCAGAGTCTACGACTACTACTGGCATATTTGCACATTGAGTGCTTCTTTCTGGCGTGCCTTAAAAAAAAAAAAGGCTGCAGTTTTCCAGAAGTGTGAGTTGATCAATGTGTATCCAAGAGTTCTTCAGAGTTATTTTAATCAACCAGAACATTTAGCAGATTAAACAGAATATGGGATCAATTTAGATTCACCGCCGTCGAGCGTGTTATTTTATCGATCAGAAACTTCAGTTAATTAGAAATAAGTAGTCTATTGAACCAATATTAAGTAAGTCAAAAGTTGTTCAGTCTTCTTTCACTGGTAGCCATGGTAATCTGTATTATTACACATGCTCAATGGCTCTTAAATAGCCATAGACTTGGGGTCAGCTTCTGTAGAATAGGTTAACTCACAAGACACTTTCACAGCATTTTCTGAACGAAATAATTTTTTCTGGTTTGAAAACAAGTTATTTACGTTCATTCTTTGCTGCTATAAATTTTGATTCCACAACACAGTATTTCTGTTCCATTGACTAAGCATCTATCTTATCTCTCTTTCCCTCTCATAGATATATATTTCTATTGCATATTTAACCACATAAATTAAATAGTTATGAGTACACACACACATATACATTTGCTTCAAGGAGCAGAAACTATTATGCTCTGACCACGTGTTTAAAAAGTCGCTTTAGCTTCCGTTTGTTAAGAGGCTTTTTAACTTATTAAGTTTTAATCCGTCCTGTCATCTTCACAATATAGCAAAACTATCGTATAAGAAAAAACATTTAAGTTATATCAATAGTTACATATTTTGAATTTCCTATAAAGTTTCGTATATTTTTATATTATTAACATCTTTATACCTGCAATAAAACACACTAGCGTAGCCAGAGTGCGTGCCGCTCGGGGCAGCCCTTCCATTTCCTGTCTCCGGACCTCACAAAAAGCACATATTGTCTACAGCAATAGCCTACAACAGGATGAAAAGTGCCGCCCGAGGCGGACCCTCCCACAGCTATGCCAGTGATTAAATATTACCTCCCAAAAGTTCAAGTCTGAACCTTCAATTTCTTATTAAATAACTCATTACATCGTGGCATATTATATACGATAAACCAGAATCTGAAAATTCACCTGTTGACGATTCAATCTGAACTGTCACGCCTGAATGTGTTGTTTATTTATCCATAAGGTTGAATAGAGAAATTACGAGAAATTTATAGATTTGAAGAATCTATACTGCACCGCTTTGCAGTTGACTATCAGTTCAAGAAGTAGTTGAGGTTTTCGTAATTATAACTGACAAAAATAGGATTTAATTTGAGGAAACAAGTACAAAAAGAAAAGTAAAACCCAAAACAGGCTCAATTTGTACAAAGTAGTATCGCCACAATATTGCACACAATAAATCAAGGTAAATAATTCAAATATAAAATGACAAAGATATAAAACGAACTCATATTGTCGGCAAAATTAATGCTAGATCCCTCTCATGAAATATAGGAAGCAGATTATAGTTGAGATCAGGATAATTTAGAGAAAATGAAAATGAGAATAAAAAAATATATTAGCTGGATTGGTGAAATGATGTTACTGTTAATTTCCAAATTTGTTGAAATAAAAGACGACCAGGTTTGAGGAACTCAACAAAATTCTTGAAACTATTTGACATCTAATTTTTTTAGAAGGAAGTCAATAAACCATTATATATTGGAGTTATAATTCAGAATGAAAACAAAGAAACTAGATTTGGTGTTGAAAATTATAGTATATTTAAAAAAATATAACTTACGGAATTCTTTCGATTTCAACCCAATTGGAACAGGCATTAATACCATAGGAAAACACAATATCATTGTCAACAGGGCCGACATTAGTACAATTTCCAGAAGCTGAATGTAAGAAAAAGAAGAAGCAATAAGCAAATAACACAATTTTGTTTTGACTTCAACGGGGGCTGTATTTTACCTACACATAAAAAATCATTTCCATCGCTAAGGTAATGTCCCTTCACTATTCAATGGTGCATCTTCAGATTTAGAAAATACAGTTTACAAAAATCTTCCCACAATGCAAATTAGTGCCCACCTAGAATATTCTGAAGCACCTCCAGGTCCCAGGTGACGGGCCTGCTAAGTGTGCATGTCATATTATCATATATATATATATGGTGGATCACTCAGTCTTCTGGAATATAAATAACCATGCAGCTCCTCTGATGCTAGAAACTTTCTGTTCTCACCAATTTCGTCAGACTTAAAACCTCTCATCTAGTATAAAGTCCAATACACTCTGTAAAGTGTTTGGTGTTAGGAAGAGCAACCAACTATAGAAGCCATACCAAAACAGGCAACGAAACACGATGCAATTCTCGGATACGTCGAATCCTATTTAACCGTCCAACCCATACCATTTAGAAGATGGACATTAAAAAATGATGATGATGATATTAATGTTATGTATTAAATGATACTGTAATCTTGTTAAAATAGTTCAGAACCTGCGAAACCTATTAGAAAAAATGTAGTTACATCACTAAAATAACAATCAAGGAACCACCTCAAAGTTGACTTGGTACTGCTGTGTAAGTGGCCAGCTTCATGAAGTAATAAATATTGATTTCAAATTTTGGCACAAGGTCAGTAAGCTCTTGGGAAAGGAGTAAGCCGATTGTATCGACTCTAGTGCTCGACTGGTACCTATTTTATTGACGCCGAAAGAGATGACAGGCAAAGTCGACTTCGGCGGAATTTGAACTCAAGACGCATTTTGTCCAGTGTACTAACGATTCTGCCAGCTCGAAACCTTCAACTTAGCTAAATTATTGAACTCAGGACGCATTTTGTCCGGTGTGCTAATGATTCTGCCAGCTCGATACCTCCAACTTAGCTAAATTATTAATGCGTGTAAAATTTTATAAGCTTTCAGAATAAACCAAGTTGTTATTTGTCAAATCCATTCATTGTTTCGGGACGCTTTTGGGAACGTTTTGAACATACATATCACAACCCTTAATAGATATCTCTTGGAATATCAGATAGTTTATTTAAACGACCTGGTAGAACTTATGTTATGACAACACAGAAGGACAGAATGAATCGGAAAATTAAGAGCGAAAACAAAAGACCTTAAAATCTTTAAAATTTTCTTTTGCAAAGAAAATTAGAGAAAAGAAATGATTAAGAAATACTTACAAAGTGAAAATTGGATAACTGCTGCACTTGTAATGTTTAAAGGTATTGTCACCTGCAATGCAAAGAAACCACTTAAAGTTAAATAGAGAAATTGCTACCTTAAGATCATACGAAAACAACACAAAAGTAACCATCTTTCTGTGATATATTTTCTTGTAGTACATGCACGCATACGCGCACACACATCGTTATCGCGTGTTGCAAGCATTCCAGACAAGACACTAAAAAGATGGATAAGATGAATGACTATCTACGAATATTTAGGAGAGGCTAATGGCCTGGTATGAGGCGTGTGGAGTATGCGGACCATACAAAGTGGCCATTTTGGAAAGTGAGAAAGTGGGGAGGAGAGAGAAGGAGAGTGTATGTGTGTGTGTGCACACGCATGCATGGGACAAACACAATTTGAAGGTATGTTAACACATAAAGCGCGACGGGCCACGATCGTGGCCGTCAGGCACAGGTCGACAGGCCACGATCGTGGTCCAGATACATACATTTAATTTATGGGCGTTTGTTGGGGTCTAATGTCACTCAAACGCTCTGATACCCTCCAGAATGCAAGAAGACTAATAGTTCAACTAACGACTTTTCAGACGATGTAAAACTTGCCACTAAGAAGATATTTAAACTATTTTTTGTTTTTTATGTGTGCATGGCAGTCCCATTTTTATAAAATGTGCTCAGCAGTCCATGCTATGTAAATGCAAATCCCAGCGCTTTATGGGTTAAAGAAGGAAACAGTCAATTTGGTTGATGTACAGAGCAGCCAAAACCCACGTTAGAAGATTGTTATCGTGGAAAATTTGCTGAAGAGTACTTTACAAGAAGTTGTATCGTTTGTCTTTTGCCACCAAAGCAGAAATAAACCTGTTCAAACATCTCATCCATGGCAGAGGTTTGTTTCTGGTGTCACGAGGCGATTATTTCGTCTGTTGTTATTTTGTGCTTGCAATCCACTTGGGTCAAGGTTTCTTAGTGTGGCGAGACTCCGGCTGAGATTTGAACCAGAAGTTAGTTTTACTCAGTCTAGAACTATGAACCGAGATATTTTCATAAAAGTAAAAGTGTCGCCATAAAAGGTATAAACGCTTAAGCATCTATGGCTCGACCAACCATCACTGGTTGTCTTATGAATTAGGCGGCAATCTTCAAAGAAATATGCCAGTTTTCCCGCCAAATAGTTTGGTCCAAATTTCTATAATATGGTCAACAATTATAAAAAGACTAGGAAATTCAACCTAACCAGAAAGCCGCTAAGCCGTTTAGGGGAATCTACCTTTTCCTCTTTCATTTTCAAATTATGTGCTTATATTGTAGTCAACAAAAGACACAAACTTCTATTTGTAATATCCAGCAACACATTTTAATTATATGCAGTGATTAATTTCCTTGCACTACCTTTATTACATTATCCAGCAAGTTATATGTAGAAGATTCCTGATCATTATTATTGAACGTTTATCAATTAATCTATTGAATGTACATTTGTATAAATGTAACGATGCAGGTTAATAAGATATTTGGAAATACAAACTTTAATGTGGTCATCGTCTGCACATGCAACCTTCTCAAATTGTGAACAGCCTGAGAAAAATACACGATCAACCATCTGTGTGACTGTTTATCTATCTTTCTGTCTATCTGTTTGTCTGTCTGCCCACTATCTATTTATCTGAATACCTATCTGTCAATCAAATCAATCAATCAATCAAACGCGACCAGGACAAACTGTATCTCAATATGCGCGCAGAAGAGTTCGCTGTCTCCATGTACGTTTACGCATATATTTGTGCCTTTGGTGTAAATGGACGTGATATAACTGTTACATATCTATGTGAATGTTTTATGTTTCGTAATGGAGTCATTGTATTGCTAAGTGTTGACTCCATTGCTAGACATAAATATTCTGATGAAAACTAACAGATATATCACGTCCGTTTACGTCAAAGGCACGAATATATGCATAAACTTACATGGAAACAGCGAATGTTCACACAGATGCAAAGTGAAAGTGATAAAATTCCTACGTAGGAGAGCATTTGGATTCTACTTAAACGAAGCACCAAATGAAGACATCTATAGAATAAAAACAAGCACCAATGAACAATGGCTGTGGAAACAAGCTAACATGCATGTGTACACAAATACACGCACATACACATGCATGGGCCCGCGTCTGTCTTGGCACCTGTGTATGTATATATGCATACATGTATATCTTTGCAAATCCTATATATATATATTTACACAAACACAATAATATATGATAATCATTATATATATATATATATATGTTATGAGGAAAAGGTCGACGACCTTTTCTGTGGAAAAGTTAATAAATACATGTTCTATTAAAAAGTATTGAGTAATCTTTCAGTTAAATGTTAAATTTGCTTTTATACAAAACTGGATATAAAAACAAACATTAATAATACACGCATACACCAAAATGCATACAGACTTTAATAGCTGATAACACATACAATTGTTATTTGTTTTTATATTGAACCCATTAGAAATGAGGGATAACAGATGGATTTCAACAAGAGCATTTACCCTAAGGCGCTACTTGAGATTTGAAAGCGCAATGGAAGTGCAATGACAGTTTAAGAGGGAGTTAATGAGATAAGTTTGAAGCTCATGGAACGGTTATGAATGTCTGCAAGAAATGTTCCGGAATATTGCAGTCATTGATAAGCTCCACAAAGTAAGAAAAAGTACTAGAAACGTTTTCTCAGAGTTCAAGAAAATCTTTTCAGCAACGGAGTGGAGAGATGGGAATTTCAAAATCAAGCGTCCATTATATTTGTAGCGCAATCATTGAAAAAGTGATATGCTCTTGGTGAATATGATCCTGACGGAAGAGTAGAGTTTTGCGTGTGGTACTTGGTAAGATGTGTTGAAGACAAACACTTTCCAACAGAGATCGTTTGGAGTGATCAGGTTACATTTAAATTAAATGGCTCAATTAACTGCCATAATCGCACCTGCTGGGTATCTGAGAATCCGCATATTACAGAAGAACATCATGTCAATTTATCAGGAGTTACAATATTGGATCATTCTTTTTCGACAGTATTCTGACTGCTACTTTTACTTGAACTTGCTGTGACAATCTGTCGTGCCAAACATTCAAGAGAACTTTGAAGATGTAGAATTTTATTTCCAGCAACATGGAGCACCCCAACGCCGCTATAGTAATGTAAGAGTCTACATTAATGTGATTTTGCCAATGAAGTAGATTGAACAAAGGGATTTAGAATACTTTTCTCCGGACGTCATACCACTAGCGGTTTTATTATTGGGTTACTAAAAAATAAAGTTTACGGTTCAAAACTAGCAACAGTCGATGAACTGAGGGTAACCATTGAAAGAGAATACGCACAAATACCAAACGAAATGTCTCTTGATATTTGCATTTCCATTTCGTTTCCACCACACACACGCACAAAATGTAGATAATATAGTGCTTTAAATATATGTATTCCTTTCTATCTACAGATCAAATACAGTATCTTTGATTTCAGCAACCGTTCAACCATTATTCTACACAAGCTAGCATTCTGGACTTCTCTGATGCTGAAAGTAATTCTACAGATAAAGAGTTTAATCTTCAACTGATATTACTAATGACATATAAACCTTACTTACTAATTTACGTAATCCAGGAGAACAGAAGACAGCCGATTTGTCATGTAGCACAACTCCACAGGATTTATTTATTTCTGCGCCTTCACTCTTTAACCTGAAAACAAAACATAAATAGCGTTAAGCAATTGAGAAGGGCTGCAAAGAGAAGTTGTATACACGAAGAGAAGGGAAATGTTCATTACAACATGGGCTGGATGCATTTTGTCACGCCACCAGCACCAGAATGATAGGGAAGTTATGAGCCTGGATTAAAGCGAATCGTGAACGCTGTATCAGTTTTTTTTCAGAGTTACTGCTCTCCACAGTAGGTTGCCTTCGTATTAGTAAATTCTTGTTCTTTAGAACCAAGCCTTAAATAAGAGGTTTACAAGTCATAAAGTACATAAATGTCTGGTATCAACAGTGGACTCTGCAGAGTAATAATCTTTGAATCAAATTTAGGAATACTAAAACATTGTCAAAAATAACTTAGCAATAGTTGTTCTTTGTTATTGCTTAATCCAATATATATATATATATGTATGTATGTGTGTGTATCTGTTTGTCCCCCCAGCATCGCTTGACAACCAATGTTGGTGTATTTACGTCCCCGTAACTTAGCGGTTCGGCAAAAGAGCCGACATAATAAGTACTAGGCTTACAAAGAATAAGCTCTGGGGTTGATTTGCTCGACTATAAAGGCTGTGTTCCAGCGTGGCCGCAGTCAAATGACTGAAACAAGTGAATGAGTATACGTGGTCTGATCAATAAGTATGTGGACTGTTGGCAGAGTAACGAAGCTAAAGCACGCAGAGTGAAGCCGCTTGGCACAGATTGACCTTAACCTCTGCTGTGCATGCGAACTAAGTTTTAATGTTCTAGCTTACTTCCGCTATTTACAGCAGTGCTTGGAAAAAACGTGTGTAGCGTGTGATCATCGTATTGACCATAACAGAGAAAGTGGAGTAGAGAATCTGCATCAAATTTTGCCAAAAGCTTTGCGATACCTGCTCAGAGGCCTACGCAAAGTTTTCACCGTTCTCGACACAACTGAGTAGATCTTGTGCAACTGAAACCCGAGTGAAAGCAGTTTTGACACAAACTTGTCAGACACGCGTCTCATACTCAAATCTTCAGTGATAATGGACTGAACTGAACCGTAAATAATCTAGACATCCTCTGATAACCCACGGATGGTGAGTCAACGATTTCCCCTCACAGCTGCACGCACATCTGCGATGTATTTCTCAGTTTTGCTGGTTAGCGAGTCTTTCAGAACGTTCGTCAATATCGACATTTTTTCGGCCACCTTGGAAACGTCCGAACCACTCGGACACTTGTGTGCGGCCCACACACACCTCTCCATACACTTTCTGCAACTTTGACCGATGTCACATCTCAAAAGACAACATTGACATTACTGTGATACCAGCTTTTGCCATGACCATAAACAAATCGAAAGGACAGAGCTTTGAAAAAGTTGGTATTTACTTGCCAGCTCCCGTATTTAGTCACGGCCAGCTTTATGTGGCCATAAGTTGTACAAGGAAGGAAGGAAAACTTTAAAATTCTTTTGAAGGAAACAAACAGTCAAGGGATGTTAGTTGCGGATAGATTTTTCACAAAAAATTTGGTAATAAAAGAATTATTAAACTAAAAACTTGATTTGTACCTTATTTATATTCAAAATACTACAATTAACCGTCATTTTTGATGGCACGGGGTCAGCTAGTAATATATTTATAATGAGAGGCAAGGTTCTGGATATCGGTTGAATATCGCCTTTCTCCCATTAATTTCTTATTCTTCGTGTTGCTAAGGCTCCAGCAGTCGAGTAAAGAAGTATTAGGCAAAACGCAGGTTCTCCATTAGTTCTATTTACAATATATATGTAGTGAAACTACCTATCGTCTCTAACACCTCGATCGTAAAAGTGAAAAACTGGATAAATGTAACCACCCGACTTTGGGGATCGAGTGGACATTGCGCCTCATTTTTTTTCATTCTTGCATATTATCATTTTATTTTAATTACCCCGATTTTATGTTTGCGTTTTGTACTGTCTTTATGTTTTGTGATGTCTTAAAAATTCTTTGTATAGCCTTTTATGGGTAATAAAGAAATCGGTATTTCGTCTGCCGCTACGTTCTGAGTTCAAATTCCGCCGAGGTCGACTTTGCCTTTCATCCTTTCGGTGTCAATAAATTAAGTACCAGTTGCGTAGTGGAGTCGAACTAATCGACTGGCACCCTTCCCCAAAAATTTCGGGCCTTGTGCCTAGAGTAGAAAAGAATATATATATTTTCTTAAGGGGGCGAGCTGGCAGAAACGTCAGCACGCCGGGTGAAATGCTTAGCGGTATTTCGTCTGTCTTAACGTTCTTTTTTGCCGAACCGCTAAGTTGCGGGGAATTAAGCACACCAACATCAGTTGTCAAGCGATGGTGGTGGGGACAAATACACACACACACACACACACATATACAATGGGCTTCTTTCAGTTTCCGTCTACCAAATCCACTCACAAGGCTTTGGCCGGTCCGAGGTTATAGTAAAAGTCACTTGCCCAAGGTGCCACACAGTGGAACTCAACCCGGAACCATGTGGTTGGTAAGCAAGTTACTTACCACACAGCCACTCCTGCGCCTCTATCTATCTATCTATCTATCTATCTATCTATCTATCTATCTATCTATGTGTGTGAATCTTTGTGTATGTGTTTGTACCCCCACCATCGTTTGACAACCGATGTTAGTGTGTTTACGTCCTCGTAACCTAGCGGTTCGGTAAAAGAGACCGATAGATGAAATACTAAGCTTACAAAGAATAAGTCACGGGGTCGATTTCTTTGACTAAAAGGCGGTGCTCCAGCATGGCCGCAGTCAAACGACTGAAACAAATAAAAGAATAAAAGAATACAATCAAATATGCTTCATCCCTCTTCAGTCACTTGATGCACTGCACGTGACAGGGTAACACGGTGTTGTTAATGACGACGACGGCGGCGGACGATAATAATGAAACGGCAATGATGGTGGTGGTGGTGATGATGAGGATTAGGATGATGATGATGATGATGATGATGATAATGATAGCAACGATGATGACGACGGAGTGAAATATAAGTGAAATCTTACCAGAGTGAAGTATCAAAATGGGAAGAATCGTCAAAGCTGTCTCTTAAGATAAAATCCTTTGTATGTATGGAAATTAGTTTGGGTCTCATGGAATCGCTAGGATCTGAAATTGGAATGGAATCTTTTATTATTTAAATGTACAGCTTTAAAACTATCGAACAGTTGGAGAATGTTTAATTAGTTCCTCCCACTCTCTCTTGGTATGTGTGTGTGTATGTGTGTGTGTGTGTGTGAGAGAGAGAGAGACTAGGTTTCTTGCTCCACTTTGCTAAATGGTTGTATGTTGTATATATATATATATATATATATATATATATATATATATATATATATATATATATATATATATATATATCATCCGAAGTGTACAGCGTTATATATCTATCACGACCGACCTTACCAATCGGTTTCACACTTGGGATGCCTACATACATACATGCATACACACGTACGTACGTACGTACACACACACACACACACACACACACACACACACAGAGTTTGTGTATCTATACGTTTGTAACCCCACCACTTGATGGGAATAATTACCGGCACCGAAGGTCAATTTAGTCGACCACATCCTTCAAGGTGGTGCCCCAGTATGAACTCAGTTCAATAAATGAAACAAGTAAAATAAAATAAAAGATAAAAAGAAAGTAATTTCAATTACCGTAAATCCTCGAGTATAGTCCACCCTTGAGTATAATACGCAGGGGATTTTTAGGGGGCTGTGCTTCTGAAAAACCTAAACCTTGTGTATAATACGCACCCCTTCTCTAACTTGAGTCAAGGAGATCTATATAACGTCCTTGGTTTGTAAACGTATATACGGTAACGTCCTTTATTATTATTGTATATATAACATAATGCAAACGTGTAGCTTATAACAGTAATAACCTCAGTGAAAAATAAATATCAAGTAAATTGCCGTTACATATTTATCACTTAGAAAGTTTTGCTTAGAAAATATTTTTCATTTTTAACCTCGTATATAGTACGCACTAGAAATGTTGACCTTTAAATTTTGGGAAAAAAGTGCGGATTATACTCGAGGATTTACGGTATTTATTACCAAAGATCATAAAATGGACTGAGTTTTCTCTTTTTTACCAAAATTACTTTGTACGGCCCTTTGTATGCATAGTTTCTTATTGTAAGACTGCAATCAATGTTTCAACTGAAATTCAATTCGGTCCTGTATCGTCGAGTTAAGGCTATCAGACAAACTTGTGACATGTTTGTTCAGAAATAGTTCTTTATCCGTTTAAGTTAACTGTATGAAGGTTGTAGACAGCGCGAGGAAAATACGAAACCATACACAAAGATTCAGGATATTTTCTGACTTGTAATTGTGTACGTCATCGTGCATCCACAGGTTTAAATAATTTATTTTCTAAAGTTACCACGATGTATCATAGTTTTCGTGTCTATTAAATCTCTTGAAAGTTCTTTGAAAGTATATCAACACTTGAAAGTACATCAACATAAGAGATTTCTGTAAATGACACGCATTTTGTGTTCAAAAGATTTTCCAATATAGACAGGTATTACTGGAGGAATGGAAAAAAATGCATAAAAAATTTTCTTTCGGAGCTTTAAATTTTCTTGTTAGACCACTAATGACAGAATCGATAATGATATAAAGAAAAGCAGATGTCCAAGTTAATGATTCTGCATACGTGTGGGAATGTTTTTCCTGCCTAACATCACTTGTCTGGTTCTTATCAAAAAATATCTTTCACTTTTTCTCGTTTGCTTGTAATTTCATTTCAATTTGCAGAACGTTAGTGATATGCTTTGGCTCTGTCAAATTGATCTTGTAGTGTCTGTAGATTTTCGAAGAGCATTTAGTTGATTACTTCTATATCTGAAATACCAGTTGCAGATGTTGTGGACAAGAATGTCGAACCAAGTGGATGGCATGGGAATTCATCTGAAAAAAAAAGCTCTCGTTACTTTATTTCTAGTCTTTGGCATCAAGCTGTTTCAGAACATCCCGAAGGGCCAATTTGATTCCACTGAAATTCGATGCAAATAACTTCATATTACCGATTCTGGCTGATCACTGGCTAGACGACTTAAAATGCAACGACTGACAACCTAATTTGGGCTTAGAAAAATGACTAGGATAAAATTTTGGACAAGAGAGAAAGATATTTCCGTTAATTAAAAAAAAATGTGTTTGCTTTAGTGTGAAGCTGTCGCACAGATTCAATTAATGATTTTCATATGGTGAGGAAATAGCGACTGGATTGTAATTAAGAAATATCTTCTGCACCCACTAATACATAACTGTATTTGCATAATTTTCATATCATTAATTGAAGCAACTTTTTAAGAGGAAGTAAATTTACTCAATGTTTCCTTTATCAGGTTTATCAAAAATCTGTTTTCTCTCGATAAGTTTTAAAAGATAGAAATCACTCTTGACTTTCACAGTCTATTCTTTGAAAGTAATATATATCATATGATTAATGGCATCTGTTTTATACATATGAAATCAGGCGTTACATCAACAATCATTAAATTTTGCCTTTGATCTTTTAGAAAGATTTATTTTAAAACGAGACCGGAGCACGGAAAAATAAATTCGTTTTGAGACTCATGTAACAAATAATCTCCCTGCAATCTTTTCCTGTTTCCCTAGCTTTCTTTGACTTGGTTGATGTGGGTTTTAAGCATAACCAGCCCCCAAAAGTTGCCATTGTGACCATCACTAATCACATGAGAGGTACTACGGAATGCTAATTCTTCTTTGTCTGAAATAAATTTGTCAATTAGAAATTATGCCGAAAAATGTTTCTTTCATCCGTTCGAATGAATTCCTTGTTTTAGTTCTCTCCATGATGCAGAATTCAATTTATATCAGTTACCATGTTCATGCTCAAGAATACTGACATACAAATCTCTCCATTCCCAGTAATTTATCATCTATTTTCTATTGTCAAAACTGATGAATTAACATCCATTCTCTATTGTCAAATCTGACGAATTAACTTAACTTTTTTTTGAAGGGTTGACATTGTAAATAAAATATAGTTTGTTTCTTGATGCTCAATACTGGCCAACCTCTCTCAGAATTAGCAACGTTGTAATTCCGGTGTTTAAAAATGACAACTGGAAAAGATTGCCGTTCACTATGACTTGGAAATGCTTTGAGCAAAGGAACATATCCTTTCTGCATATATTTTTCAATGTTTTCTACATTGTTTTGCATTAAATCTCCAATGTCAAATCCATTCCATGTGGTTTAATGAGATTTTTTTCCGAGTTTTATTGTTAGAAGTATACTGATTACTTATAGATATGATTTCTTCGGACATTATAGATGGATTAACAGTTCTGCTCTGAGGTCCTAACGAAAAGCGGCTACGGAAAGAAGCTAACAGACATGGATAATGCTCCACCGCCACTGCCACTCTCACGTCAGAGTAGAACAAAGAAGAGTAATTTGGTTTAATCTACCATATAACTTAGATGTTAACGCAATCATTGCCAGAAACTTACTAACTCAAGTAAAACAACACTACCGATACACAATAAAATAAACACTTTAACTCTCATAACTTTGAAGTCACCTATTCTTGCTTGGATAAAATTTTCTCCGACCACACTTCTGAAAATCCACACCTACACAACCTCACCTGCAACAACCAGCTTACAACAGTCGAAGGCTCTCAATCCTCCTCTCAGAAGATCCTGTCTTTCTAAATTAGCGATATATCAAACATCTATAATACTGCCGGATGATATCAAAAAGAACAATAGGGAACTCAACAACTCTGGGTGGTATCAAGAAGAATTACACAAGACCCATCATGAACACTTTCATATGCGGTTGCTACCAGCAACTACATTTATTTAGGTCAAAGCATAAGAAAAGCTCTACATCCATATCTTATTTTGCTTGACAGCTCGGGGACCTAGGATCTGAATGTCCGCCATTATCATGAAGTATCATCGATGAAACACTTCTATATAATATTATATATGTATTATAATGATATAATTGGCAGCTTATATGTGAAATATTACGCGTTTTCTAACGTCTATGGATGAAAATATATGTTATCAATATCAAAGAAACGAATATATAAATGTGTGACACAGTTTTTAACACATTTTGTAGCGACAAATCAAATCTCAATGTACAACTGGCTTACATATTTCGGTGTGATTGGGAATAATTTTCCTTAAGTTTTCTTACACTGTTTCTCTTCTTCAGTCTTTTGAACAGTCGGACCATAAAGCTCAAGGTTACAGTTGACGAAGCTTCAGTATTTAATAGGATATACTTACTTAATATTATGCACTGAGTATTTTCTCAGGTTTGTAAACGACAGAAAATTTTAAGTCAACACATGTAGAAAGAGCTAAAGTATTTATCAACAGGTTGATACAGCCCTACGTTACTTGAAATTCCATATATATGATTAACCACTTACTTCATCAGATATCTACGATCATCAGACTGATGTGAAATCAAACGATTTCATTGAGAGAATATCTTACGGATCAACAATGGCCTGGTCATGTCACGTGCACACACTGGCACTATCACACACACACACACACACACACACACACACACACACACACACACACACACACACACACACACACACACACACACACACACAGAATTGAAAAGTGAATAAGAATGACTTTTCTGATAATTATTTTCCACTTTAATGATTAAATGTTTCGAAATCGTTAGATGTTTACAAATCAGATCGTGACTCCGTTTTTCTCAGTGATGAGAGTTTTTTTTTTTAAAGTCTCTTTTTCAAAAGAAAAAAAAAACCCCGGTAAACAATGATCGCTGAGAAAAACAGTCACGATACGATTTATTTACATCAAATCGTTAAAGTGGAAAATAATTATCAGACAAGTCATTCTTATTCACTTTTTTAAAATGTGTACTACTGCACAAATGATTTTGCTTCTAATATGTGTGTGTGTGTGTGCGCATACATACATGCATACATCCACATCCACACACACACACACACACACACACATATATATATATATATCCACTTTTACTCTCTTTTACTTGTTTCAGTCATTTGACTGCGGCCATGCTGGAGCACCGCCTTTAGCCGAGAAATTCGACTCCAGGACTTATTCTTTGTAAGCCTAGTACTTATTCTATCGGTCTCTTTTTGCCCAACCGCTAAGTTACGGGAACGTAAACACACCAGCATCGGTAGTCAAGCGATAGTGGCGGGACGAACACACACACACACACACACATATATATATATATATATATATATATATATATATATATATATATATATATATATATATATATATATATATGTATACATTTATACGACAGGCTTCTTTCAATTTCCGTCTACCAAATCCATTCACAAGGCTTTGGTCGGCCCGAGGCTATAGTAGAAGACACTTGCCTAAGGTGCCACGCAGTGGGACTGAACCCGGAACCATGTGGTTGGTAAGCAAGCTACTTACCACACATACATATGGATTGTTGAACCTTTGTGTTTGCAGAGAAAGCACAAAGCGTATATGTTTCATTTGCAGGGACTTCTTACAGTGTAATTCTGAGTTTTATGATTTCGCTTATATAAGCGATTGAAGCACGCAAGCAGTGTGACAACTTATATAAGCAATAAGCAAAAGTATTCGTAAAAACGTCGCAATATTTGTCAATTGTGATTTGATTTGGAGACGGAAAAAAACTTTAAAAAATGTGTCCCTAATTCATCTGCTCATTACTATGTAAAGAATACTCAATATTTTCGTATACATACATACATACATACATACATACATACATACATACATACATACATACATATATATATATATATATATATATATATATATATATATATATATATATATACGTGCGAAACAACGTTTTCGTTTTCATGTCTACTATGTATAAAAATCACAAGTAATTATGGAATGTGACTCTTTTTGATAACGTTTTAGTGGTCATGAATATTTTTTTAAAAATATGAACATCATTCTAGGTATAACAGATTGTGACAGCTTCGTATAGCTTTTTATTCCATTGTGATCGATAATTACCTTCATGAACTAATGCTTTAGAAAGATATAATCCTTTAAATGCTGGATATAAAGATTGTGTCAATTACCAAGAAAAGAGTTTCGTGTGTTCGTATTATAAATGTTTTTCTGTTTATTTCCGTGGAAATAGAAAGGAATTTCTGCAGAGCTACCTAACCATAACGCTTTTTAAAAAAATCACAAATCATATAATATCTATAGTCTATAGGGCAATGCACAGTTGAAAGGTTTGGAAAAATTCTAGCAACATTAAAACCAACATTTAAACTTCAGAGAGGATTGCACCCTATTATGTTTTGTTTTCTGTCCTTTGTATTTATGAATATAGATATCGTTCTTTATGTAATATATTGTCTCTTTAAAGTTTCTGTCTTTTACCACATCATTCTAATAAATGAGTAGCATACTAAAATGATTCCTCTTCAGAAAGTAATTGGATTGAATGCTTGCTAATGCTATTAACTTAGGTTTTACATGATAATTAGGATTTGTATTAATATGCTGAAATTGCATGTTAGATTTATTGTAAAGGTAACATTTACTAGCGCCTAATTCTAGAGTTATATCTAAGAAATTAATTATACATAGAATAGTATAAGCTGTGGTGTTTACAGAGTTAACTCTGAATATTTTGATAGAATTATTTCCAACAGCCTCTATTGTTCGACTGTCAATAGTTTGAAAATGAATAGTGCACCATAATGGTAAAAGCTGAATTCTGTGGAGTAGAATATCTTTTGAACTTAATCTTAGCTGTACAATTCTATTAATGCACTAATCTCACGACTATTGGCTACACTAAATGCTATGTTTAATCTCCATCCCAAACAAAGAATTTTCACAAAATAGCATGAATAGCTGGAAATTCACTATGATATAATTTAAATGACCAACTAGGGTAAAAAGGCAAGGGAGACAATCTAGAAATAAGTTGTTTTAATAATATTTCATATTCCAACAATCAATTTTGTATCCTATCTGTATTATCATTGAGGTACAACATAAATATTGTTAGGATTTGAATTTGAAAAGAGAAGCAAAATAGTTAATGATGTAGAAATAATACTCAAGAATGTCTTACCTCCTTTTTCACAGAGCTGAAGAACTGTGGTATCTTTGAATAGCAAAACATTGCTGAGGGCTGCTGTGGCACTGAAAAATTAAATTGATGATTTACTGATGTAATGAAAATCTGTCTATCATATAATAATAATAATAATAATAATAATAATAATAATAATAATAATAATAATAATAATAATGATAATTAAATACAATTGCCTAAAATTTGAAATAGGAAGAATTTGGACCATGTGAACAGTAAAGGTCAAACCTATAATAATTGGTGTGCTGGGATAAGTAAGCCAAAATATAGACAAGTAGCTGAGGAAGATTGAAATAGAAGGTCCTGTAGGGCTCTTGCAGAAAGTTTGTCTCTTACAGACAGCAAGAATTGAAAGACTGCTGAAAACTTGTGGATACCTAAGGCTATCCACATAATCCCTACCAGGAATAACACTAAGCCTGAGACAAACCAAAATA
The DNA here is from genome assembly GCF_046866305.1 of Octopus bimaculoides. Lineage (NCBI taxonomy): Eukaryota > Metazoa > Mollusca > Cephalopoda > Octopoda > Octopodidae > Octopus > Octopus bimaculoides. The sequence continues at coordinate 16,962,895 of NC_142931.1, read as the reverse complement.
ATAATAATAATAATAATAATAATAATAATAATAATAACTATTATTATTATTATGATTTCAGTTTTGGTACAAGGCCAGCAATTTGGTGGTGGAAGTCAATTACATCGACCCCAGTGCTCAACTGGTACTTAATTTATTGACCCCAAAAGGATGAAGAGTAAAGTTGACTTTGACTAGATTTTCTTTTATCACATACATGAACCTAGATTTTGGGAGATAGTACAAAGAGGAAACATACAATCAAATAAACAGAAAAAATCATAAAAAACAAAAACAAAAATCTATTTTGGATAAAGGGTCAAAATGAACAATGGCAGGAAAGATACATTAAAAACAGATAATGACTAACTACGCAGAACTATAAAATAACAAGAACAGATGCTAACATGAAGACAACTGTGGACCCCATTATACAACTTTAGATTATCCTCGCATGTCAAAAATCAAGAAATTCTTACTTAATATCCTTCTGACTTTACAAAATGATCACCCAGATTAATATTTAATGTATTAATGGATTCGGATTCTTTTCTTTACTAGAACACACACATTCAAAAACAGTTATGTAGATAGCAGCAAGCAGTCATTTGTCTCCTCAAGATACGTCAGGCATAGAACTCTCTGAGAACATTACCTAGCAACAGAGATACAGAAAATTCGATGTATAAAGGAAATGAATTTAAACATTGTCCGATGCTATTTCAAGACTGTTATAAATCGTCGACATTTTGCAGGTGTTCAATGAATCTCCACTAGAAATCAGATACATCTTGCACTGAATAAAAATAGATCAGAATCCCTCCCTGCCACACACACACACACATGCCAAATATTTATCAGCCATAGGAACAATACCAACACTAGGTTTATCCACCATTTCTTCATGGATGAAATAGAACTGAAAGCTGCAAATGGTCTCCAGTTTGAGAGTTCCTTTATTATTACGAAACAATATTGTGAGGACATTGAAATGTTCTTTGCACTAAAAATGTACAAGTGACAAAACAACGTGACAGATTGATCAGCTGAGCAAATGATTCGGAACTCCAGGCAGGGAAGGGAATTCTGGGATTGGACATTTCTCTTGTCTACAGATATTTAATGAAAATAATAATAATCATTACCACAAAATAAATCATCAGATTTTTTTTATCCAAAGAAGATAAAAGTTGTTAGCAACAAATAAAAACATAACAGATTTAAAATGTACTGGATAGAGATAACAGCAGCAATACTAAACAGTTCCTTTACATAATGCTTGTATTCGATATTGTACATATTTGCAAAAATATAGCAAAGTACTAAGTCAACAAAATATTTAAGTGACAAATAATGCAAGCATAGAATGATGTGCGTTATTTCTTTACTACCCACAAGGGGCTACACACAGAGGGGACAAACAAGGACAGACAAACGGATTAAGTCGATTATATCGACCCCAGTGTGTAAATGGTACTTATTTAATTGACCCCGAAAGGATGAAAGGCAAAGTTGACCTTGGTGGAATTTGAACTCAGAACGTAGCGGTAGACGAAATACCGCTAAGCTTTTCGCTTGGCGTACTAACGTTTCTGCCAGCTTGCATAGAATGATGTGTGTGTGTGTGAAAAGTGAATAAATGAGAAATATGAATGATTTGACAAAATCATTAAGAATGTTAATTACTAACTTCTTTAGTAATTAACACTGTCATATTAAAACATTTATAATGTCAGTTAGAGCATGATCTGTTGTGTTGCACTGAAATATAACAAAGATTCCATGGAACGCAGTATGAGATATCTGTTAAAAATGTGCCACACACTACACAAAAAGTCTATCAGTCAACTACTGTACATTCCTAGGAGAAAAAGAGGTTAATGCCATCTTAAGGCACTGGACATTTGCCCAGAAGCCCCATAGGCCTCGGGATCCAGGGCAAACTTATGTATGAAGGGGTGATGAAAAGTTCCTGACTTTAGGTAAAAGAAAATACAAAAGAATCAGTTAATTATGATTGTATTCAAGAAATTCAACAAATTCACACTTATTGTAGCAGTCCTTCAGTTTCATAAAAGGTTTTGGCCTTTCTCGATATCCTTAAAGGCAGGAACTTTTCAGCACCTGCTTGTATGCTGTAACTGTGTTAGTGGAGGTCCCCAAGAACATTATTTTTCCCAGTGGGGTGGGGTGGGGGGTTATATTGCAGTTGAGGTGGCCTTAAAGGTGGTAGTGGACTTTTGAGCATTAACAGACAAGAAGGCTGTTAATGCTGTCCACTCCCGATCTAATATATCTGCAGCATTAAAATGCAAGAAATTGGATTAATCTTAAAACAGTTGAAGTGTGAACATAAAGCAGCAGTGAAAACAGATATCGATCAATCATGATGACCAATACTTCCCACAAACAGGATATCAGATATATAAACAAAAAATAGTATATCTGGTCTGGATGAGTAAATTCATCTGATTGGAGTATCTGAATCAACAGCTTTCATTGATATATGTGCAAGTTATCACCATTAGGTATATGGACAGAAATAGTTACACTACTTGCTCTATAGATGACAAATGTGGTCTCCTGTGTGGTGTATTTTTTGAAACAATGGATTACATGGTAACAAGTTGTCCCATTCTAGTTCCCCCCAGAATATACTAAAAGACACAATAGCATAATGAAGCTGCTTTATGTAAACCTAAAGATAAATTTTCAGTGTGGTAAGTAGCTTGCTTACGAATCACATGGTTCCGGGTTCAATCCCACTGCTTGGCACCTTGGGCAAGTGTCTTCTACTATAGCCTCAGGCTGACCAAAGCCTTGTGAGTGGATTTGGTAGACAGAAACTGAAAGAAGCCCGTCGTATATATGTATATATATGTATGTGTGTGTATATGTTTGTGTGTCAGTGTTTGTGCCCCCAACATCGCTTGACAATCGATGCTGGTGTGTTTAGTCCCTGTAACTTAGCAGTTTGGCAAAAGAGGCCGATAGAATAAGTACTAGGCTTACAAAGAATAAGTCCTGGGGTCGATTTGCTCAACTAAAGGCAGTGCTCCAGCATGGCCACAGTCAAATGACTGAAACAAGTAAAAGAGTAAAAGCGATATGTAGTTATTAATGGTAGTAAAAAACGAATTAGCAAAATTATTGCTTATATACAAAGCTAGTGATATAAAATGATCAAAACCAGAAAGTAATTGAAGCAACCGGAAATAGCGAGAATTTTTTATGCTTTCTTCTTTATTTTATTTATTTAATTATGTTTTTGATTGCTGAGATCAAAAAAAAAAACTTTGCTGAGAGAACTCTAATAACCGAAGTGAACATTGAAACCATTTAAATTCAACTTACACAAATGAGAATTATGTTGCTAATAGAAACAAATATCTTGTGTATAAAGGAAATACTTCATAAAAAACATCATAGCTTCACTCCTCCTCCTCCTCCTCCTCCTCCTCCTCCTCCTCCTCCTCCTCCTCCTCCTCCTCCTCCTCCTCCTCCTCCTCCTCCTCCTCCTCCTCCTCCTCCTCCTCCTCCTCCTCCTCCTCCTCCTCCTCCTCCTCCTCCTCCTCCTCCTCCTCCTCCTCCTCCTCCTCCTCCTCCTCCTCCTCCTCCTCCTCCTCCTCCTCCTCCTCCTCCTCCTCCTCCTCCTCCTCCTCCTCCTCCTCCTCCTCCTCCTCCTCCTCCTCCTCCTCCTCCTCCTCCTCCTCCTCCTGGATGATCCATAATGAGCTTCATCACCAGAAAAAATGATATTTTTTGATATTTTATTTTCAGAACGATTGGAACTGTGGCCATAACCCCAGTTAGTCCTGCCAGACAGGTGAAGTTGATGAGGTGACTTACATTTTTATTGGCTTATTTCAGTAGGGAAGTTCTAAAGATGTTGCTGTTCAGAGAATAAAGTATTTGGGTGTGATGTGGGGGGATTGGAATGGAGACATTGTACTATGACATAATTGAACTTTGAGTTATGTCAGAATTTTAAAAAATGTGGGAGAGAGAATGCTCTGATGATGCACTTTGCTGTGAAATAGTTTGAAAAAAAACCTATCCTATTTCAGAGATGGGTGGTTGACAGAATTCATGGATGAGATGCCACTTTGCAAAGAGATTCTCATGAAAGGTAATATCTAGAGTGTAGTGATTCCCAAAGTAGAGCAAAGGAGCTGGCAGACCCAAGAAAGGTACTTGAAGACAAGGCAGTAATGAGGGGACATTGGCAGATAAAGAATGAGGGGAAGGATAAAGAATGAGGAAAATAATACAAATTAGTAGTTATTCATAAAACTGTCACCTGAAATAATTACAGCAATAGGGTGGTCATATTTAGAGAATAATATAAAAAATAAATAATAATACACACAGCTATAGTATTATATATATATTTTTTAGGTGCAGGAGTGGCTGTGTGGTAAGTAGCTTGCTTACCAACCACATGGTTCTGGGTTCAGTCCCACTGTGTGGCACCTTGGGCAAGTGTCTTCTACTATAGCCTTGGGCCGACCAAAGCCTTTTGAGTGGATTTGGTAGATGGAAAGAAGCCCGTCGTATATATATGTATCGTTTAACGTCCGCTTTCCATGCTAGCATGGGTTGGACAGTGTGTGTGTTTGTGTGTCTGTATTTGTCCCCCCACCATCACTTGACAACCGATGGTGGTGTGTTTACATCCCCATAACTTAGCGGTTCAGCAAAAGAAATCGCTAGAATAAGTACTAGGCTTCCAAAGAATAAATCTTGGGGTCAATTTGCTTGACTAAAGGCGGTGCTCCAGCATGGCCACAGTCAAATGACTGAAACAAGTAAAAGAATAAAAGAGTATTGGTATAACCCTTGCAGAACCAGAGAAGAAACAAGAAATGTTGGTGGTACTGTATCAAATAAGTAAAGGATGGTTTTATTCTGTTACCGACAAACAAACTTTTACCAATGTGCTGATTTGTCAAAGTGAGTTTTCCAATGAATCTGTGAAATCTCCAAGATCAGGAGAGCACTTAAAAAATCATACTGACAAAACAAATAAAGATTCTTCTTACTTTAGAGCACTTCAAAACCACTTATGCAATCAACCAATATTGTCAGGTATGTTTTCACTATGAATAAACAAGAAAATGAGGGAGTCTACGCCCTCATAAAAATTTCAATACTGATTACCAAATCCGGAAAGCCACAGACTATTGATGTAGGACTGATCCTACCAGTTGTTATTGGGGTTCTACAAACCATGATGCACAAACATCTGGGATAATCAATAAAATTCCTTTAAGTGATATACAGGGTGTTCACAAAGTCTGGGTACATGGGGATTAAGACATAGTTTAAGAAATTATCATTTCTTATATTTAATTGTTTATGTTATGATTTTATTTACTCCAAGTACCCAAACTTTGTGGACACCTTATATAATGTCAATGAATTGTCAAAATAGATTCAGTTGAGAAAGACACATTACATAATCTTCTTCCAGGCCTAATCGAATTTCATTAAAACTGTATAAAACAATTTTATTAGGGAATGAAGATTTACTGTTTACATTCAGTCAGTTCATTAAAAAAGTAAAAATAACTCAAGCATTATTATTTGCTGGCTATTTTGCCGATTCTGTATCCTTATTTTTAAAATGAGGTGTAATTTGAGAGAAATTTGACTGCTATTTCTAGCAACCACACATAAGCTATTGCATAGCATAATACATATTGCATGGAACAGAATTTTTTATTTAAAGAATACAGCAACATAAGGTGTTACTTTTATCAATTGTATGCTATTACATGTACTATAACACAATATATAAGAAGTCTTGCTATTCTTATCTCCTAGATGGCTATTGTTATAACAGACAATGAAACAGCTATTGAAACTAGAAATATAAATGATCTCAGGTCAGCCAGTGCGTTTCTATTCAAACAACTGTCATTGTTAGAGACATCAATCATATATTTAATGGATTACATAAACCAGAACTTACTGAATGAATGTTGCTGATGTGGAAAAACTTATTGTGTTTTATCTGATTGTACAAAGCAACAGATATATATGAATATGTAGAGTGGTTCCATGAGAGAATACTAATGAAAGCCAACTTTGAAAACTTAGAATGAAAGAGAAATTTAAAGGAATTTTCAAACAGAACGTTTTACAAATAGAAGAGTTAACATAAAAAGGGACCATCATTAATCATAAATTTCAGCTGAAAATGGAAGATTCAATCAGCCTCCTTAAATTAGATAAGTTTATTCTTTCACATTCTTATTTTGTTTTATCTTCCACAGGTAGTAGTAGTAGTAGTAGTAGTAGTGGTGGTGGTAGTGGTGGTGGTGGTGGTGGTGTTAGTGGTGGTGGTGGTGGTGATGGTGGTAGTGGTGGCGGTGGTGGTGATGGTGGTGGTTGTAGAAGTAGTAGTAGTAGTAGTGGTGGTGATGGTGATGGTGGTGTTGTTGTTGATGGTGGTAGTAGTAGTGGTGATGGAAGTAGTAGTAGTGGTGGTGGTGGTGGTGGTGGTGGTGGTTGTAGAAGTAGTAGTAGTAGTAGTGGTGGTGGTGACGGTGATGTTGTTGTTGTTGTTGTTGGTGGTGGTGGTGGTAGTAGTAGTGGTGGTGGTGGTAGTAGTAGTGGTGGTGGTGGTAGTGGTGGTGCTGGTGGTAGTAGTAGTAGTAGTAGTAGTAGTAGTAATAGTAGTAGTAGTTGTAGTAGTAGTAGTAGTTGTAGTAGTAGTAGTAGTAGTTGCAGTAATGACTTGGTTTTAGTACTTTTATAGTTGATTTGGTGACCTACTATCAAAGGGGTACCAGCCACGGCCATCCCATCCCATCCCATCTTTATAAGTGTGTGACAGGGCATGATTTGAGGAAATATTTCCTGCTACTTCTAGCAGACTGAGTTACTGTACAGAAGTGCCCTCCCCGATTACTTAGTAATCTACTCCGAGTAGCATCTAGTCATATCTTTAGGTTTCAGTGGAGCAGCATTTTTGATATTGGAACCATATTCTGAGAAAAAAAACTAACAAGCAAAAAAAAAAAAAAAACTGCAAAATGTATCAAATATGTCCAAAGTATGATCCTTGGGGTGAAATTCCCTTCAGAACATGGTCAATTCTGAAGTCAATTTGTGCTGAAGCCATTCTGTCACTTCAAAATGAATTGTAGCATAAAACTAATGTAGCAATTACAGCAATCTTTGGATCAAAGAACTTTGTGCATGAAATATCTTTAATCTGTTGTTTAATACCACATTTATCCTTGATTCAGGAGACCTCTGCTCAAAGGAATTCCAGCCATGACAATCCTGTCTTCTTTCTTTTCTCAGACACAGTATATCTAATATTCCTCCTTCCTGTTTAAGATGGTAAGGTGTGATTTGAGGAATATTTAGCAACTATTACTAGCAGGTCGACAAACCACATAGAGTATCTATAATGCCAACATGCTCAGTCAGAGCAATTAAAATTACTGACATTCTTTGAAATCTCTTTTTGGTTTACTGTTGCTAATGCAAATCTTCCTGTCAAGTTCTTTGGGCTTTGACACAATGTTGTTTGCAGAAGTAAAATTACTGTTGTACTCAACAAAATAGTTCAGACACATCACTTCACAATATGTTATTCCTAATATATGATCAGGATTAAGGTCGATGAATTATCAGAATTATTGGAACTTCAGACAAAATGCCTGTGGTATTTAGATACAGGCAATTTACATTCTGAGTTCAAAATCTGCTAGGATCATGTTTAGTTTTTATCTTTCCAGGATGATAAAGTAGGGGACAGGTACACACTGTATTACAGAAGCATTACATTCATGAAAATGTTGCATTAACATGGAGATCCATAATACTCTTTTACTCTTTTACTTGTTTCAGTCATTTGACTGTGGCCAAACTGGAGCATCACCTTCAGTCGAGCAAATCAACCCCAGGACTTATTCTTTGAAGGCCTAATACTTATTCTATCGGTCTCTTTTGCTGAACCGCTAAGTTACGGGTATGTAAACACACCACCATCGGTTTTCAAGCGATGTTGGGGGACAAACACAGACACAAACATACACACACAAACACACATATATACATATATACGACGGGCTTCTTTCAGTTTCCGTCTACCAAATCCACTCACAAGGCTTTGGTCGGCCCAAGGCTATAGTAGAAGACACTTACACAAGGTGCCATGCAGTGGGAATGAACCCGGAACCATGTGGTTGGTAAGCAAGCTACTTACCACACAGCCACATAGTTTTTCGTTGCCTTCCATATTCATTGATTTTCATTTAGAATTGGAAAAAAAAGGATCAGTTTTATGGAATGCCACATTATGGCAAGATTTGCAAAAGTGTAACGCTTTTGTAATGTAAGTAAAAGTGAAAACTGTCAAGTACTAGAATTAATTCCTATAATACATGCGAGATGTGAATAGAATTATTATAGAAGAAATGTGGACATGAGAAAAATCTTATCTTTCTTCAACATTGTGCCCTATTTGATAGCATGAAAGATATGCATCGGCATATTTGATGCATCCCAGCTTCAGCATTGCATATTCAGGAAGAAAAGATTTTAGTGCATTAAAGCATGCAATATTTATGATGACTTTGCATATAGTACCCAGTGTGATTATTTGCGTGAGTTTTTTGTTAAAAAAAAGCATGTCTTATATACTATCAAATTCTATAATTTAGCAGGAATAGATTTATCGACGAACATGGTGTTAAAGTAAAACTCTACATACCGAAAATTGATGCATCCTGTTCCAGATGGAGGTGCAATCCATTGAAACTGCAACTGGTATTCTGGGGTATTATTGGAATGTGAATAAATTGTGGAACACATGAAACTTTCACCTTGAACAGGTAAGCCAGGGGCTGCTGGCATATATAGAATCCTTTTACGTACATCCTCCGATATTGAATAGAGGCCAGTCAGTAGAAAATTATCAAATGTGTTACTGGATTGAATGGTAACTTGTAAAAGAAAAGAAGAAAACAAAGGAAAAAATTATTACACATTAGAAAATTAAATTTAATTAATAAAGGCATAAAGAAATTATCAACTGGTTAATTAGGCACAGTAGCATTGCTGGCACCCATGCCAGTGGCATGTAAAAAAAGCACCCATTACACTCTTAGAGTGGTTGGTGTTAGGAAGGGCAGCTAGCTGTAGAATCCATGCCAAATCAGATTAGAACCTGGTGCAGCTCCCAGCTTACCAGCTTTCAGTCAAACCATCCAACCCATGCCAGCATGGAAAATGGGTGTTAAATAATGATGATGATGATGATATATCATTATTATTATCATCAACATTCATCATCATCATCATCATCATCATGATCATCATGATCATCATCATCATTGTCATCATCATCATTGTCATCATCGTCGTTGTCATCATCATCATCATCATCATCATCATCATCATCTTCATTGCTTAATTTTCGTTTTCCGTGCTGGCATGGGTTGGACAGTTTGACTGAGGACTGGCAAGCCAAGAGGCTGCACCAGTCTCCAATCTGATCTGGCAAGGTTTCTACGGCTGGATGCCCTTCCTAATTCCAACCACTCCGAGAGTGTAGTGGGTGCTTTTCATATTCCACTGGCATGGGAACCAGTCAGGTGGCACTGACATTGACCACACTCAAATAGTGCTCTTTTTTTACATGACACCGACACAGGAGCCAGTCAGGTGGCACTGGCATTGACCACGCTTGAATGGTGCTTTTTACATACCAGTCAGGTGACACTGGCATCGGTCATGCTCAAATGGTGCATTTTATTTGCCAGTAATACAGGTGCCAGTTAGGTGGCACAGGCATTTCTGAAGCACAGTATATTGCCCGATGATTGAACAGCACTTTTAAACAGGCCAGTTATGTGACACTGGCATCGGCCATGGCTATGATCTCACTTGGCTTGCATTTTGTGTATATCAACATCCTCCTTCTCAAAATGACCAACCAACACACATTGTTGTTCAATACTTGAAATAATGAGTAGATAGACAGCTGACAACTGATGAGGGGTCGTTCTTTATGTTACTTGTCCTGTTTTCCATTTGTTTCTCTTGTTGTTTGTGTATCGAATTCATTGTTTTTGTATTTCATGTTTACTGTTGGTGACGTCCTGTACCCATATATGTATGTGTGTGTGTGTATATATATATATATATATATATATATATATATATTTTTTATTAATAGTTTGTAATCAACTTATCTCTTCCCCTGAAATTGCTAGCCTTGTGCCAAAATTTGAAACCAGTATTATAATAAAGGAATATTAGATTGGAGCCTGGTGCAGCCTCCTGGCTTGCCAGTCCTCAGTCAAACTATGCAACCCATGCCAGCAATGAAAGTGGATGTTAAACGATGATGATGATATATATATATATATATATATATATATATATATACATGTATATATTTATACAATCAAAATCAAATTCACTGACGTGGCCAATGACAGCATCGCCTGACTGGCATCCATGCCAGTGGAACGTTAAAAGCACCATCCGAGTGTGATCGTTGCCAGGGCCGCTGACTGGCTCCTGTGCCAGTGGCACATAAATAGCACCATTCGAGTATGATCATTGCCTTACTGGCACTTGTGCCAGTGGTACATGAAAAATATTTGAGAGAGGTCATTGCCAGTGCCGCTGAACTGGCTCCTGCGCAAGTGGCACCATTTGTGTGTGACCATCGCCAGTAACGCCTAACTGGCCCTCGTGCTGGTGGCACGTAAAAGCACCCACTACACTCTCGGAGTAGTTGGCGTTAGGAAGGGCATCCAGCGGTAGAAACTCTGCCAGATCAGATTAGACCCTGGTGTAGCCATCTGGTTTCACCAGTCCTCAGTCAAATCGTCCAACCCATGCTAGCATGGAAAGCAGACGTTAAACGACGATGATGATAATGATGATGATGATGATGATGATGATTATCTATACATTATTTGACTGAATGCCACGTTTCCATTTCCAAGTTAGTTTATATATATATATATATATATATATATATATGTAAAACCTTGAATGGAAATTGTATAGTCGAGGTTTGATGACAGGAAGGGCCTCTATGTGGTCACTCTGCCTGCTAGACATAGAAACCAAATTTCCCTCAAATTAGAGCCTACCACCTTATATAAGACTCAGTACTGTAGTCATACATTTAACATTGTAAAGACAGATGGCGTTTGGATCGAGGTCAGAAAATATTATTATTCATAGGTCTGCTGGATGTCAGGATTGACTTGAGGCTAAGCTACAGCAACAATAGCAACAACAATAACAGCAAAACAATTGTGGTTGTTGAACCATTCTGGGTAGATTTTCATTCCTAATTCATTTCATGCCTTGTTGATACAATTAACTTAGAAAACCTTTATTGTTCAGGATTAATTAAAGCAAAATTACTAATTTTCTGTTATCATCATCATTGTCAAATTCATCATCATCATCATCACCACCACCACCACCACCACCACCACCACCACCACCACCACCACCACCACCACCACCACCACCACCACCACCACCACCACCACCATCATCATCATCATCATTGTTGTCATCATCATCATCGTCGTCATCACCGCCACCGCCACCGCCACCACCAGTATCATCATCACCACTGTTGTCGTTGTTGTTGTTGTAATCATCATCATCATCATCATCATCATCATTAAAGTCGTCATCTGAGCCATCACTACTGCTGCTGTCTGCCCTACCAGCCTTTCCCATCATCATCACCACCACCATCAACATCATTATCATTATCCGATTGTCAAAGCATTTCATTGGATGACTAAACAGAGACGAAAGCGATTTGCTGTAAATAAAACAAGCATCTTAACTTTAGTCATTACATTGGGAAAAAATTAAAGATACATGATGATGACATTGATCATAATGATGATGATGTTAATGATGATGATGATGACAATGACAGTAATGATGGTTTTTCAGTAACTAAATTCAGTTGCTGGTATTCAGCTACTAATCATTTTTGGAGTATAGTTCATTTTTTAAAACATGTAAAATACTTTTTGGTTTATCTTAATACTTATTGTAATAATATTTTTTTTAAATGTTGATCTGTATCAAACCAATGGTCTTTTTTACAGGCTCTCGAAGGTTGGTAGAAGGGAAAGGGTTTAGAAGTGATGCCTCATGGTTTATTCTTGCAGCAGAGAAGCAATGTTAAATGGGGCAATGGATGAAGGTCCACCACTCACCAATAGATATGGTCTATTATGTGAACTGCCAAATAATTCCCAACTCTTCAGTTTCACTTGGATCAATCCAAGACTTTGTTAGAAGATATATAAACTGGTTCTCCATCAGTTTATGGTGAATAGAGTTCAAGTTGAGTCGATCAACAGAACATCCTGCTCATGAAGTCAACATGCAAGTGGCTGAGTACTCCACGGACACATGTGCCCTTAACACAAGTCTCTAGGAGATTCAGCATGACTAAAAGTGTGTTAAAGTTGGCCCTTTGCAATACAGGTACTACTTATTTTTGCCAGTAGAGTGAACTGGAGAAGCATGAAATAAAGTGTCTTGATAAAGGACACAGCGTGCCACTAGGAATTGACCTTACAATCATGGGTTAAATACCCTAACCATTAAGCCACATGCCTTCACATGTTAGAAGATGTTTTTCTAAGGTACCACATATTGGGATTGAACTGAGGCTAAGCTACAGCAACACTGGCAACAACAATAACAGCAAAACAATTGTGTACATACATACATCTACATCTACATCTACACATAATACAGATAGACTCAACACTACATAAGTATGTTCCTATATCTCTTTTTTTCATCATTCACAATCTTTTTATGAACATGTTTCATTCTTTGATACAGATCATACACAAATCACAATTTGTATCATGTATTTGTTTTATACCCTTATAAATTAAGTGTCAGTTTAAACGGGTGATCAGCATGAATGGGTTAAGGATAATGAAGTTATTTTCATAAATTCTTTGTTATATTTAAAATCAATTGAAAGAAACACAGAGCATCTCAAAATAAATACAGTAATGAAAGGGTTAAGTTAAAATATTCTACTTACTCTCATATATATTACCCGGTTCATAATATTCTGGGTTTCCTTTGATTGATACACTCAAAGAAATCTCTCCTTTGTCTATACCCACGTCTTTACTTAGTCCATTAATGTTACATAGGAAGAAAAATGGTTGAATGTGAGGGAAAGCCAATGAGAAGCTGACTGAACAGAGCAGTACAAGCAGTGAGAGGCATAGGTTGCTTTCCTTCTTAGAATGCATTGTTTTCAGACACCTCTGGAAATACAAAAGAACAGGGAATACTAAAAAATACTTCAGGTGTAAAGCTACAATAAAACATTTAGTAAAACAAGATATTTATTTATAAATGCTCCTTGGTTGTTGGCACTCCGTCACTTACGACGTCGAGGGTTCCAGTTGATCCAATCAACGGAACAGCCTGCTCATGAAATTAACGTGCAAGTGGCTGAGCACTCCACAGACACGTGTACCCTTAACGTAGTTCTCGGGGATATTCAGCGTGACACAGTGTGACAAGGCTGACCCTTTGAATTACAGGCACAACAGAAACAGGAAGTAAGAGTGAGAGAAAGTTGTGGTGGAAGAGTACAGCAGGGTTCGCCACCATCCCTTGCCGGAGCCTCGTGGAGCTTTAGGTGTTTTCATTCAATAAACACTCACAACGCCCGGTCTGGGAATCGAAACCGCGATCCTATGACCGCGAGTCCGCTGCCCTAACCACTGGGCCATTGCACCTCCACGTTCCTTGGTTAAGCATTGGTTATAAAAGGATTGGATTCAACTATTTCTCTCTTCATTCATTCTAAAGAACTCAACAAAGTATTGCAACGTTTGGTAATTTACAAAGTATGAATCCTTTTATTCTTTTATTCTTTTATTCCTTCATTTTTAAAATTCTTTTATTTGTTTCAATCAATGGACTGTGGTCATATGGGGACAATGCCTTGAAGGGTTCAGTCAAACAAATCCACCCCAGTACTTTATTTATTTATTTATTTATTTATTAATTTTTGAAGACTGGTATTTGTTCTCTTGGCCACTTTTGCCAAAACATTAGGTTATGAAGACAGAAACAAACCAACACTGATTGTCATGATGGGGATGAGGACAAACACACACACACACACACACACAAGCAATACATATATTCATACATACATACATACATACATACATACATATGATAGATTCCCACACAGTTCCCATCAACCAAATTCACTCACAAGACATTGGTTGGCTCAGGGCAATAGTAGGAGACATTTGTCCAAAGTGGTATATAGAGGAACTGAACCTGAAACTACAGGGTTGCAAAGCAAACAGTTTGACAATACAGCCATGACTGACCTATGTTAAAAAAAAAAGAATAGTCTTTTACTTTTTAATGGTTCTAACTGCAGATTGGGATTTTCTGACACTGCCAAACCTTAATTTAACTTCTAAACAGAAATAAGCATAAATGCAGGCATAGCTGTGTGGTAAGTAGCCTGCTTACCGACCACACGATTCTGGGTTCAGTCCCACTGCATGGCACCTTGGGCAAGTGTCTTCTGCTATAGCCTCGGGCTCACCAAAGCCTTGTGAGTGGATTTGGCAGACGGAAACTGAAAGAAGCCCATCGTATATAGATATATGTATATATGTATGTATGTATGTATGTGTGTGTGTGTATATGTTTGTGAGTCTGTGTTTGTGAGCTTGCTGCCTTCAGATGAAATTCTGCCAAGCATTTTGTCTGGTGTGCTAACAATCCTGTCAGCTTGCCGCCGCCTATTATCCTTATATCGATAACAAGATTTCTCCTTACTTTTAGTGATGTGGTGTAGACTCCATTCTCTGATGCACTGACATAACTAAAACTACTTTCCAGGCAGCATTAGAGCCAGCAGAGAATTTTACATTGTCAAATATTTAAATAATGTAATTCCATCAATGCTTATAGTATTTTAGTTGTTAATACTGAACCAAATCTTCCTTAGACAGTCTCTATATTCTTAGAGACAAGGATCATATGTTTTAATCTTCAATGCTTAGGGGAATAAGTCCATTATGTTGAAAAGTAGATGGAATGCCATTTTTACACGATTGTGCAAGTTTGGATACCAGAGTGGTTCTTAAATGGGATCAACATGACTTTGAAGGATGGGGGGGGGGGCTTTAAAGAGTTCGTTGTTAAAATTTCTTTTCTTTTTTTTTCTTTTATTTGTTTCAGTGATTTGACTGCAGCCATGCTGGAGCACTGCCTTTAGTCGAACAAATCGACCCTAGGACTTATTCTTTGTTAGCTGAGTAATTATTCTATCAGTCTCTTTTGCCGAACCACTAAGTTACGGGGATGTAAACACACCAACATCGGTTGTCAAGCGATGGTGGTGGGGGCAAACACAGACACACACACACACACACACACACACACACACATTTGTACGATGGACTTCATTCAGTTTTTGTCTACCAAATCCATTCACAAGGCTTTGGTTGACCCGAGGCTATAGTAAAAGACACTTGCCCAAGGTGCCATGCAGTGGGACTGAACCTGGAACCATGTGGTTGGGTAGCAAGCTTCTTACCACACAGCCACGCCTGCAATAAATTGCTTATACTTCTACAATATAAAAAATATTTTAACAGTTTTTTTAATACAATTCCTAATGATATTTGATTATAAAAATATAATAGGAATTTTTTAAACATTGAATGGCTATGAAGGCCCAATAGAGTGAAATAAGAGTTTGAGTGGTTCATAGGCATAAAGGACTACGAAGAATGGAAAAGTTTTGATTGAAAGGAAGCTAAAAAGACTGAATGTCATAGACCAGAGAAAAGACGAAACACAAGGTCAATATTAGTGGCATTTGAACTCAGAATCAAGTAGTTGTATGTAATTAAACACTGCAAGGTATTTTATCTGTCATTCTAAATGATTCTGCTTAAAAACTAATTAAAATGTTAATTGTGGACAATCAAATATATTTCCAGATAAAGCGAAACCATTAAGAATTGTAATTAAATAATAAAGAAAATTGATTAAATTTGTTGGAAAGAAAAGATAAATGAAATATTGAAATATTTAACATAAATTTTTATCATAATAATAAAAGAAAATATCAATTATCAATTCTCAAAATTATAATTAAAAGTGATAATGAAGTGAGTCAAAACAAAATTATCGAAAGGTATTCAGGAAAAATGTATTGAATAAAATTATTTCAAATGTATCAAGTTGTCGCAGGAGATGAGCTGGCAGTTAGAATTCTACAGGCGCAGGCGTGGCTGTGTGGTAAGAAGCTTGCTTCCCAACCACATGGTTCTGGGTCAGTTCGACTGCATGGCAACTTGGGCAAGTGTCTTTTACTATAGCCTCGGGCCAACCAAAGCCTTGTGAGTGGATTTGGTAGATGGAAGCTGAAAGAAGCCCATCGTATATATATATATGTGTGTGTGTGTGTGTGTGTGTGTGTGTGTGTGTGTGTGTGTGTGTGTGTGTGTGTGTGTGTGTGTGTGTGTGTAGAGTGTTAGGTGTAGTGTACAGAAATTGAATATTGAGAAAAAAGGTCGTCGGAATTTTGGAAAAAAGGCGGCGAGCTGGCAGAAACGTTAGCCCGCCGGATGAAATGCTTAGCGGTATTTCGTCTGCCGTTACGTTCTGAGTTCAAATTCCCTCTATGTTTAGCCCCTTGTGGGCAATAAAGAAATAAGAATTTTGGAAAAAAATCCTTTTATTTCTTCATTATTATTAGCGCTTTCGTTTGTTTCTTGAACTTGTCAAACAGAAATTTGTGAATGTACAAACAGTTTGTTCATTTATATAAAACAAATGTTTTTTTAGGGTCTTGTTTAGAAGCGGAGAACATTGTTTCTTTTTTAGGGGGCGGTGAAGTTCCATGACAATGGAGATAGATAGATAGAAATATAGGCAGTTAGATAGGTTGATAGATAGATAGATTGATAAATAGATAGATAGATAGATAGTCAGACATATATATATATATATATATATATATATATATATATATATATATATACATATATATCTGTGTGTCTGTGCTTGTTCCTCCACCATCGTTTGACAACCAATGTTGGTGTGTTTACACCCCCGTAACTTGGTGGTTCGGCAAAAGAGACTGATAAAATAAGTTACTAGAGGGTAACTTACGAAGTGGTTACAGGTTAAGCAACTGACAAGCAAATCTGCACTATTGAGCAGGATATTTGCTATAATGATATTTCTGCTTCAGCCACTCAGTGCTGAATCTGTCTGAAACGTAATGGGAAAATAGGTCAGTTTCAAAACATTGATGTCCAGGCACAAAAGTAATAGCCATTTCTTTTGATTTTTAGATAGAAGCAAATTGGCAATAACACTTACAAGACCAAAGACAAAAAAATAAAAAATAAAAAATATCGAAGTTTTGTTACACAGGAGTGGCTGTGTGATAAGTAGCTTGTTTACCAACCACATGGTTCCGGGTTCATTCCCACTGCGTGGCACCTTGGGCAAGTGTCTTCTACTATAGCCTCGGGCCGACCAAAGCCTTGTGAGTGAATTTGGTAGACGGAAACTGAAAGAAGTCTATCGTATATATGTATATATATATATATATGTATGTGTGTGTATATGTTTGTGTGTCTGTGTTTGTACCCACCCCAACATCGCTTGACAACCGATGGTGGTGTGTTCACGTCCCCGTAACTTAGTAGTTCGGCAAAAGAAACCGATAGAATAAGTACTAGGCTTCCAAAGAATAAGTCCCGGGTTCGATTTGCTCGACTAAAGGCGGTGCTCCAGCATGACCGCAGTCAAATGACTGAAACAAGTAAAAGAGAAAAGAGAAAGAGAAAGAGTGTAATCAAATGCTGGCATTAAGAATTGAACTCAAACTATATGAATTAGTTGCACAAAACCAATCCACTATTTTTAATATGATAATCCACAAGTAATGCATCTGATTAGAATAAAAAATGATTTGCATCTACCAAGACAAAAAAAGAAAGACAATAGCTATAGGCTATGTCTACCTAATGATAAAACAACATTTACTTTTCTGTCAAAAATTGAAGTCATAAAAAGTAATAATTAAATTTTTATAAAATATCTCCCTGTCCAAATAATTGAAATTAGAATCCAAACATAGTACATTAACCAAAGTACTGTTTAACAACCCCAGGGAATATATAAATAGTTGAATAAAAATATAAAAATGACTTACGTATATTTTGGTTACGTTCTCTTAATATGAATTTATTTTTGAAATATCCGTTTTTAAATTTTCAAATTTCTCCATATAATATTTAAATTTGTTGTAATTTTGCTAATGTCTTTGGCTGCTTCTTGTTGCCAATTTCTGTATTTCTGTTAAAATGTGCACCTGTCTGTGTCTTTTGAAATGTGTATCTGTCTGTGTCTTTTAGTGTGTGTAAATGTGTGTAAGTGTATGTGTGTATGTGTGTGTGTGTGTGTGTGTGAGTGTGTGTGTGTCTGTATTCTTTTTCAAAAGGAATTATTTAGATATAATAGAGTTTCAGAAAATTATAAGTTTTCAGAAACTGTATTTGTGAAAATGATTGAATTAAAAAAAGCTATTTGCTAAATTGAAGAATGGACGAAATAAATGATATTGATAAATAATTTAGTGTGTGGCTTGTCCAGTTAGTTCTTGGAGAGATTACTGGTTTTCAGACTTCTTCAAGTCAGCCTAAATATAGGGATGTTTTTTGGAATGTTGAGGTGTGCCAAAAACTGACAAATCAAATTTGTAACTAAATCGTAAACAGTATCAAATTTTGGTAGAACTGAAGGGAGTCCTTTGACAAATAGTCCAGCCTTTCACAAAATTCCAGCATGAAATGTGTTATCAGATTTCTTCGAAAGTATACAGATAGAACCAATAGATGACTGTTGGGGGTGGTGGTGGTGGTGGTGGTGGTAGTGATGGTGGTGGTGGTGGTGGTGGCGATTGTGATAGTGTGTGATGATGGTGGTGAGAAGGAAATTAAAATACAAAGATAAATCCTTAAATGAAACATGCAACATATACACGACATTATATATTTTTAAACACATACACATGTATACACATATTTACACATACATACATACATACATACATACATACATATATACATACATACAAACAAATATACATACATACATACATACATATATACATAGACACACATTTGAATACACACATAAATCAACTGCGTGTTTATATACGGAAACAGTGAAATGAAAACAGGTTTATGTGTAAATAAAAAGAAAAACAAGTGTATTCACATATATACATTCATGCATGCGTGTGTATGTGTGTGTGTGTGTGTGTGTTTGTGTGTCTATATGTGTTTATATAAACACACAAATGGAAAACGGACATTAAATGCTGATGATATATGTACTTAGGTGTGTATGGATAAATGCTTATATATATATATGTACAGATGTAAGTATGTATGTATGTATGTATGCATTGCAAACAACTGCGTATATCTATATGAATAGATATATACAGATTGCACAGGTATGTAAGTTGCAATTCATTTACAAGTTGCGCACTCAAAGATAAAAAGTGACGATAATATCTATATATATATATATATATATATATATATATATATATATATATATACATACATTGACCGTTGACTGAACACTATTCAATTTTTTTTCTCCGTGTTTTTCTCCTTGTCTCTGTATTCTTTCTGTTGAAGAGCGTAGCTCGAAACGTCAAAGACTTTCCGTATTCCCGAGCGTCATACTAATATATACTTTTGTTATTTACACCACCTGTCCTCGTCTGTTGTTATTATTTGTATATTCTCCCATATATATATATATATATATATATATATATATATATATATATACACATACATATATATATATATATATATATATATATACATACATACATATACATACATACATATACAGGCATATACAAACATACATATATATACATATACCTACATATATATATATATATATATATATATATATATATATATACATATATATACATACATACATGCATACATACATACGTACATACATACATACATACACACACATGCATACATACATACTCTCTCTCTCTCGCACGTACAAACAAACACACACACACACACTCACACACGCACAAACACAAACACACACACACACACAAACACACACACATACACACAAACACACCCACACCCACACACACACCCACACCCGCACACAGAGTAGCACAATCTTAGTATCTTAAATTTTCTTTTACCATTTCGAATATCCGAGTGGACAGAGTCTGAAAATTTCGATATTTGCATACTTTTGAAGTTAGTGTTTTTACAGCTGGGCAACCTTCCAGGAATGGTAACAGCTTAGCCAAGAACTGGAAGTGGAAGGCAGGACGAGGCAGAAAAGCAGAGCAATGGATAAGGAAGAGCTTTTATAGCTTCAAGATGGATTTTATAAGATTAATTCATTTTTGTCAGCCGAGTGAACTGGAGAAACGGGAAATAAAGTATCATGCTCACGGCCACAAAGTGCCGCCGGGAATCGAACTCAGACCTTGCAGTCATGAGCTGAATGCTCTAACCACTAGGCCACGCGCCTTCATTATGTGTGTGTGTGTACATACATGCATTGCCTTTTAGGTATAAATATCCCTTTCAAAATCAAAGAAAAAGAGGATATCTGTGAACAACTGCTTCGAAACCTCCAGCTTTTATATCCAGACTATGAATTCATATTTATATCAATGATAATTGGAGCACTAGGTTTTGTTAGTAAATGCTTAAAGGAGAATCTGGATAAACTGGGATTATCGACCGGCTAATTCGTACATAACAAGTGCAATCTGTGAGTGGAACAGTAAATATGTGCAAAACTTTTCTGAAGTTCCAAATGTGAATTTGTCTGTTTTAACTGCATCCCAAAGATGAAGCCTTGTATCTTTGTTGGAAACCGGCTCCCTCCTCAGTGGAAGATTTATAATAATTAAAGAAATAGAAGAGTCATACATACATACATACATACATATTTGTACATGAAGTTTTCCCTTTAGATCATTGTATTAGGAACACTTTACCTTAATTCTAATTGGATAAAGAAAATATGTTTATGAATTTGTGTTCGGAGGTAACATTATTGTTGTTACTGTTGTTGTTGCTGTTGTTGTTGTTTGTGTTGTGGCCATTTGTGTTGTTGTTGTTATGTTTGTTCAGGTTCCACCGAATTTTTATGAATGCTTTTTCTATTTCAAAGAGGGAACGTATTAGAACAGGAGCATACACGAGGACGGAAAGTGTTGCTGAAGAGGTCACAGATGTGTAACGAAAGATTTTCGGACAATGGACATGAGTTAAAAATAAGAACAGTAATAAACGAATGATGAACGAATATATACAGTGCGTGTGTTTATTTGGCAAAAAAAAAAAAAGACCATCCCGGAATAAAGAAAATATGTTTGTTAAGAAATGAAATATAAACACAATAGAATGAGAAAAACCATTTTATTCAACCCAACTAAAAACGGCAGGAACCAACGTCTAAAAAAATAAAAGGTTAAGCAACGTGCTTCCTTCGGGATTCGAAACCCTAACTTCAAACTACTGTACAATTACATCTTACGCGTCACCTTAGGATTAACCAGTTAGATTTTATTTATGGTCTAAGCAGGACACCCAGAAAAAAAGAAATAAACATTCAGCTGACTGAGACATAGGAAAAATAATTGATATCATAAGGGAACAGTGAGCCAAAAACGAGAGACCAAAATAAACAAATGACGTAAGTAGAAGATCAACTAACCAGAACAGCGGACCACGAGTGGACAAAAACAAATGATCAAAACAGTTGGTAAACAAATGTCATCACCAAGAAGTTAACCAACCAGAACGCTGAACCATTGCCAAACTAGATTATGTGATTAGAACACCCAAAGAAACGTATGACGTAATGAGACAGTGGCCAACCAGAACTCTGATCCACAGGTGGGCGGAAACAATTGACTTCATTGAGTTTATAACTGGTCAGGACTTGACCTATATCTTAAAAAACTATCATAGGATATCTGTCGAGATAACTTTCAAAAGTGAATTAATAATGGTTTCAAATTTTGCCATAAGGGCAGCCATTTTGGGGGATTACATCAACCTCAATATTTCACTGGTACTTAATTTATCGACCCCGAAAGGATGAAAGGCAAAGTCGACCTCGGCGGAATTTGAACTCAGAACGTAACGGCAGACGAAATACTGCTAAGCATTTCGTCCAGCGCTCTAACGATTCTGCCAGCTCGCCGCCTTCAAAATAATTAATAATACTGCAAACACAGGTGAGGCACAATAATGGTTTATAATGTCCTTAATATACTTGGTTGCATAAGGCGGCAACCTGGCAGAAACGTTAGCACGTCGGGCGAAATGCTTAGCGGTATTTCGTCTGCCGTTACGTTCTCAGTTCAAATTCCACCGAGGTCGACTTTGCCTTTCATCCTTTCGGAGTCGATAAATTAAGTACCAGTTACACACTGGGGTCGATGTAATCGACTTAATCCCTTTGTCTGTCCTTGTTTGTCCCCTCTATGTTTAGTCCCTTGTGGGCAATAAAGAAATAAGAAACGTTAGCACGTCGGGCGAAATGCTTAGCGGTATTTCGTCTGGCTTAACGTTCTGAGTTCAAATTCCGCCGAGGCTGACTTTGCCTTTCATCCTTTCGGGGTCAATAAATTAAGTACCAGCTGCGTGCTGGAGTCGGTCTAATCAACTGCCCCCCCCTCCTCCAAAATTTCGGGCCTTGTCCCACGAGTAGAAAAAAATATATTTGGTCGCATATTATAGTTGCATAACGATATACGGTGTCCCTTCCAGCGAAATACTTTATACACAAAAGCAATTTCAGCAGCGAAATATACGACAAGGATACTCCTTCAGGTATTACGACAGAAAAAGTAATGTTTTTCTAGTTTCATCGTATCTAATTGTTAATATAACTTATTGCTTCGAAACCCACGAATTTTCAATCATGCATTACTATGAAGTTTATCGAACATTCGAACTCTTATTATTTTTCTGTTATTGAATACGTGAAATTGTATGAACATTTGTTGTTTTTTTTCAAGCATGCTTCACCGAATTTTTCCCTGTCTCTCCAACTTCTTTGCAATGTCTTTTAATTTATAATTGAAAAAATAAAAAAAAAGAAAAGAAAAAAGAAATACCGGTGTAGTATTTTAAGAAATTTATCAAAAAATTTAAAAAACTACAATTCATTTTAAGACTCAGGTTCATTTTCAACACCACAAACTGACTCTCTTTTATTCTTTCCTGTGTGGAAATAAACCCCTTTTTTACGCACACACACACAACTGTACGAGGGGGTGCTGAAAAGTTCCTGGCTTTAGGTAAAGGAAAATACAGGAGGACCATTTGCGATTTTGTTCAACATGTTCCCCTCTTAGATTCACACACTTATTGAGACAAGTCTTCAGTTTTTCTTAGCCGTGTAAAAGAACTCGGAAGGTTGGACCTTCAGCCAGGCCTTTCGTGACACCCTTAAAGTCAAGAACTTTTCAACACCCACCACGTATGTAAATAAAGAGAGACTAGTTTAATGAGACTCTTTGCAGCTGAGATAAGTTTCGACCTCGTGTCTTTTGAGGATTAGCAAATACTTCCAAACTTCTCTGTGAAATAGTCAACCTCAGTAAGGAACGAATACGATTCTACGTGGAAGCTTGGACTGCTAGAAATATCAGCTCAGTCTCTCTTTAAATCATATTCTACTGTTAAGAAAAAGAAATACAACTTTGTCCTAGATTCATTAATATCTGAATAAAAGACGAAGTGGTTTTGACTGAAACGTCTTTCATCATAGTTCTGCCTGATTACAGCTGACCTGGGGCTAAACGACAACCTCAATAATTCATTCGTATTTATTTAATTGATCCTGTTAAGATGATAAGCGAAGTCTGTCTGAACTATATTTGAAGAAACAATTATAAAGCTGCAAATTAGAGGCTGAAGTGTTTAGAATTCTATCATTTAGATCTATTAATTTATTCTCTGCATACATACACACATACATACATACATACATACATACATATACACACGCATACATACATGCATATACACACGCATACATACATGCATACATACAAGTGTGAATGTATATTATATGCGTATGCATGAATGTATCTACAGCAGTATATATTTTAATGTCCAAAGTACACACACACACACACACACACACACACACGGGGCATTAAAATATACGCTCTCACACAAGCGCACATTTACACGTATGCATATAATATACATATTATTTACATACATTTGCATATAATATACGAAACATTGAAGTTTGAAGAGAGCGATTCTCGCTTGTCACTTGAAGATCTTTTGCGTCTTTCTCTAACGTTTTAGCTTTAATATAAATATTCTAACCTCAAAGATTTTAGTGATACAACAAAACTCTTACAACTGAGATTCTAATCTAATTTGCTATCTTAACTCTCTAGGGCATATTAGCCCATAGACAGGGCCGTCTTAGCAACATTATAGCAGCCCCACCCGGGAAAAAACCCAATGCACTGTTGTAAGAGTACATTGACAGTAAGCCACATCATACATAGATCAAAATTGGGTCCCTATGCCCGTGAAGCCCCCGGGCGACTTCCCAGTGAATCCATGCCTTGAGACGCCACCACCCATAGATCAGTAGTATCAATTGATTGTCTCCTTTACTTAACCCATTACCAACCAGTGATCTCATATGAGATCATTTAAAAATTACAAATTTCGTAATTATCTGTCAATATTTACACATATCTAACCTTTTTGCTCTATCTACTAGGTATATTTCTCTGCTATTCAAATGAGGTCTGTTAATTTTTCACCCAATATCTCGCTTATTTCTATTTAAAATGTTATTTTGATCATTCCAGCGTGTTTCTAAGGCTGTTTTATGCTAGAAATCAAAGTTTCATAAAAAAAATTCCAGTTAATAGAATTATGGGAGGTAATGGGTTAAACGTGTTTGATGTACTTAGGTCATTCCCATCCTTAACGTCAACTCTAGGGTGTTATAAATACTTTGCTCATTTCTTCTTATTCAGAATGGCATCAATCTATAACGTCTCCGCCTGCTTATTTCTCCCTTCAAACCACAAACCTGTTAGAATCCAAATTATTTCCCAATTAGCCTCCTCCAATTATCATTATTTCTCCCAGCTCAAAAAAATCTGAATTTTTCTTTTTAATACTCCGACTGAGATATATTGAGAATCTCTTGGGAATATTCGAGATCCATGTAATAATATTTGATGGATTTCAGATTGCTCCGAGTGGATACAGATATCCTAGTTATTGTAATGCTAGTCCTTTTACAAGAGTTATAAGCAAAAGACTTGTCGCTGACGTTCGTTGGAGAAGAGGAAATTCCAACAGAACAGCATGTTTCAGGAGTTCGATATTCATATCTTGCATTAGAAGTGGTTTCTTCAAATAGGCATAAACGAAATTAATGTTAAAAAACGGGGGCCCGTCGTGAGTGGCTGTGTGGTAAGTAGCTTGCTTACCAACCACATGGTTCCGGGTTCAGTCCCACTGCGTGGCACCTTGGGCTAGTGTCTTCTACTATAGCCTCGGGCCAACCAAAGCCTTGTGAGTGGATTTGGTAGACGGAAACTGAAAGAAGCCCGTCGTATATATGTATACATATATGTATGTGTGTTTGTGTGTCTGTGTTTGTACCCCCAACATCGCTTGACAACCGATGCTGGTGTGTTTACGTCCCCGTAACTTAGCGGTTCGGCAAAAAGAGACCGATAGAATAAGTACTAGGCTTACAAAGAATAAGTCCTGGGGTCGATTAGCTCGACTAAAGGTGGTGCTCCAGCATGGCCGCAGTCAAATGACTGAAACAAGTAAAAGAGTATATATATATATATATATATATATATATATATATATATATATAAGGATTTACTTTTCGTAATGAGATAAAAGACCAAGGCTGTGTATAATATAGAACATTTATAAATAGAATGTCTTACAGCTGTTTCCAGGACATTTGTTATATCCCTTCATCGGAGACGGTGTGAGAGGATGATTAAGCAATAGTTAATTTAGTTAAGATAGGAGATTAATCATCCTCTCACACCGTCTCCGATGAAGGGATATAATAAATGTCCTGGAAACAGCTGTAAGACATTCTATTTATAAATGTTCTATATTATACACAGCCTTGGTCTTTTATTTCATTACGAAAAGTAAATCCTTATATTCACACGCTGATATATGACCTACGTTGGACCCCTTATTCGCATAACCACCGAACCTGGAGCTTAACTGTGGTCTATCCATAGCACTTACTCAGCATTACTTGAAACCTCTGGGTCTAATTGACACCACTATCGCTCATAACCTATATATATATATATATATATATATATATATATATATATATATATATTTATACACGTGTAAATACGGTAAGTCTAAGAAAATAAGTAATCGACGACAACACCGTAGTTACGTTCACGTGTGAATCGATGGTATACGGAACCGAGGTTTTGGAGCTCATTTATCTCATCTGTATTCCTAAGGCACCAAGATCTATTCATACAGGGCATTTTTTAAAAATATAATTCCACTAATTTATATATACTATCTGAATCTCAACACCCAACAGTTTTTCTCAGCTGGACACGAGTAGATGTGAGAAGACCTAAAAGAGGACTATGAAAAGCAAACAAATCTCACGACAGTGAGGTTCTTAATAATGTCGTATTTGGCGACCATGTGACTAGTGGTGATAAAACTATGACCTTTTGTTATCTGATGGCTAAGATAAGTGTAGACTAAAACCACTAAGTAATGTTATACAGTTTTTGCGCAAGCAGAAAGCAAAACGCAATTTTACTGAACATTTGGAAGTTTTCCTCCTTTTTTTTTTTACTGAAATAAAAGTATTTTAAAACCTAATTTATCAAACCATGAAGTGTTAACAGAATAACAGTTCCACTGCAAATGCGTCTAAAGTAATATTTTTTGTATAATCAATGACTGGCTTTCAATAAAGAACACATTTATTTACTGTAAATAACAATAATAAAAAAAACTATTGGAATTCATGAATTAAAATGACTAACCTCAAATAAATATCGAAGTAAATTTCTTTTATTTGCAATAGTTTAAACGACTTTCGTTTGTTGCTGTTAACCCCAGGTCAGCTCAGATCTACGATTAAATGCATTACAATCGTATTTTTGTTGATCTAGAACTACACCATTTAATGTGTCCTTCAACTTTTAAGACGTTAGGATGTGATTTGTAGGAAACGATAGCAAGACCTGCTATTTCAGAAGGTCAACGACCATAGATAAACTTACACAATGGTTTGTGATAAGCTTTATAGCAGATATTTATGCATGAGCTCCATTCGAATATCTTTATTTCCGTTTGA
The DNA here is from genome assembly GCF_046866305.1 of Octopus bimaculoides. Classification (NCBI taxonomy): domain Eukaryota; kingdom Metazoa; phylum Mollusca; class Cephalopoda; order Octopoda; family Octopodidae; genus Octopus; species Octopus bimaculoides. The sequence continues at coordinate 16,935,406 of NC_142931.1, read as the reverse complement.
ATAAAATATTCAGTTGTCTACATAATTTTCAGTTATCTCTAAACCCTCTAAGATCTCAACCAAATCAAAAAAGGAACGCGTTTTTATTTTTTATTACGGAAAATTTCTGAATAACATTCCCGCAGCAATAAAATATACTGAGAGAAACAATCGAATGTGACAGGAAGAACACAATCTAAAATCATACAATTTCACCAGAAAATAGTTAAAACTTGTGGAAAATGAAAACAAAAAGAACGATTAAAGCTAAGTGACGGATTAACGGTATCATGAGGATAGTGGACAAACTTGTAGAGTCCTTTACGTTCTGAGTTCAAATCTTACAGTGGGCAACCTAGCTTTTCTCTCTGTGACGGGTTAGAAAATATAGTACTGGTGTATATAAATCCCATTAGACATAGACGGAATTATGACAAGATTAAAATTTGGTTTAATTATTAAATTGGTTCATGAATTGTAGTTTTTATTGTTTCGGCCTGTAGCAGAAGTGATTTACACTGTCATTGTATGAAATGCTTTCGTTTTGATCGACTCCACGAGACCTTTCCGGTTCAGCGGTCACATAACCTCATGATTAAACAAACCTGTTATTTGTATTAGTCGGATTCCAGCTGTCCAATCGCGTTGGCGCAACAGTTTACTTTTCCTTACGCGGGGAACTAATCACCAGCTTCTAGGAGCCTATTATTCCCTATAAGAACGACACTTCTCGACTGTTCTAGGTCTTTGGCACGCGCCACTGACCACACGCAACTCATCTCCAGCAGCGATGT
>NC_142931.1:16908256-16934133 GCF_046866305.1 Octopus bimaculoides | reverse complement strand
TTTATTTAAGCAGGCGTATTAAAGAATTCGATCCCTCTTTTCTCTTTCTCGCTACGCTGAGAGACACTGCAAACTGGCAGCTCACGGCGGATTCTTATCCTGCTCTAACTTTACCCGTTATCTCCCGAGGTAATGTACCTTACGTGAGTGGCGTAGCAATAGCGCAACCGCGCGCTGCCATACAGATGGTCATCGGGAACGAGCCCCATGAATGAGAACTAAAATAAACAACCATTGAATTGCATCCGCTTGTAAGCTTCTTCGAGTTCCAGATCCTAAGACTACAGAAAATAATTGTAATGGGGCAATGTGATCTCCACAGGTATCATGAACCTTCGATTCCATTATGAGTTTATCTATTGATGAGCTGCTGGAGTTAGCACAGTAACGCATCTGGACTGCACTAGGAGACCCTATTGTAGAGCTAGTAACATTCTGAAAGAATACTTACAGCTGAATTCCCCAGTTGCAGCTTCATTAAAATTTACAGAAGTCACGGACACTAATTTACTGAAAATGATCCTAATACGAAGCTTGGCTGCAAGTCAAGAAGTTTTCTGGTTATCGAATCCCGCTTTCCAGAGGTGCAACCAGATTCTAAAATAAGCGGGAACGAACACATAAAAAAAAAAGCCACCGTGACACATACCAAACAATGCAGAACTCCATTGATATATAAGCAAGACTTGTATTGCGTTTATTACAACAACAACAACCTCAGCAACAGAAATGTCAGATACAACAACAACAACAACAACAACGGCGATGACAACGATATCATTACTAAATAACATGGAAATATATCTTAGTTATCAAACAGTTTAATTCAGTAAATATGAAAGACAGAAGGAACTAGACTCAACGAAAAATGTCAAGCTTGTATTTCTTTAGACTGCTGACGAAATATTCCATTAGTTATAATATACGTAATTATATGCTACATTCATTAGTTTCATGTTTCAGTTATAATCCCATTATATTTGGAACTTACGAAAACTGATATAGGTAACAAAAGAATTAAAAGAAAATTGTTAAAAATGTGCCAGTTTTGAAAAATGTGCCTGTGCGGAGCGGTCGCGCCGCTGGCTCTTCTATTAGCTACGCTACTGCTGCTACCGTGAATTGCTTCACGGAGACGACATTGAATGCTTTCTTTAAAAACCAAAGTACGAGAAAAAACCGCAACGTGGACCTTCATTTAGAGCTATCTCAACATCTCTGTAGCACCACCTCGGGGCAAAGCAATGTCGGTAATATTATAGACTTCCAGCAAACCACAACATACATAGATTAACATTGGACTCTTAGATACGCGGGCTCCCATCCAATTGGCCAGTGTGTATGCCTTAAGACAGCGCTGTCCTCATTTCAAATATAGTCTCTTCTACTCAGCTTTTCACTGTTAATCTTCAACTGAATTAACGGTGAATAAACCTGAATATTCGGGATTAAACCTGCTGCTTTAACTTGCTTCATAATTTTATGACAGTAGATCTTAATTAAATTTGTTCTTTAATTGTATCATAAATCTAGATCACAATGCGTAACATTACATTGTATGAGGCCATCTAACGACAGCGAGTTTTTAGATTTTTCAGTCGTTTAGTAATGACGTCGACTATCATTTGGGTTCGTAATCACTGTTAAAATTAACTTATGAAGTAGTGGCGTAGTGTGGAGTGTGCAGACCGTACAGGGCGGTCACTGTATATACGAGAGTTTGCTAGGGTCGAAAGTATGTTACGGTTAAAGAAAGGAGTGGACAATTCAATTGCTGTTACAAGGTTGTCAAAAACAACGCTATAACTACGCTACGCCCACGCTACGCCCACGCTACGCCCACGCTACGCCCACGCAACGCCTATGCTACACCCACGCTATGAAGTTCATGTCTATGCGTGTGAAGATGTTAATGCAGAAATTTAAATCTATTCTGGTCCATTCTCATCTTGGGTCAGTCTAACATCAACGAGGACGCTTGGGGAAGATATGATTGCTAGAAGTAGCAGCCTAGTCTTGCGCTAAACACACTCTAACGTCTTAAAGAAAAGAAGAGGCAATAGCTAATGTCATTAGATATGACAGATATATATATATATATATAAAAGATAGATAGATAGATAGATAGAGCGAGTGCGAGAGAAACGGAGAGAGAAACGGAGAGAGAAAGGGTGGGAGAGAGAGAACGAAAGAGAGAGAGAGAGAGAGAGAGAGAGAGAGAGAGAGAGAGAGAAGAGAGAAGATATATACAGACAAAATCTTAGATATAGACTAAGACGAGATTGTCACGGCTGCAACGCTTTTGAATTATAGGCGCATTCGGTCAGGGGTTGGCTTAGAGCTAAACAGCAACAAGCAGTGAACCAGCACAAGGACATTCCCAGCATCAAACACGTGCATTTACGAAGTGCCAATTATCGGTCTACCAATCTCTAGAGACCTCCTGAAATAACTCGATTCAAAGCGAATTTCAAATTGCAGAAAGCTACTGGTAGTGTTTTAAATGACGTGAAAGCTCTTCAGATATTTTATGTGAGTTATATTACTTATTGGGCACGACTTATTGACATTATACACCTTTAACCTTTGACCTAATGACGGTCACTGAATGTGATACGGTGAAGCAAGATGAGTGATTTGCTAAAAACCTACGTCGTCTTATCAAAGATAAACACAGATATTATTCAAAGGGGAATACATAGCTGTTCTGTTTATTTTTGTTGCTCTTATTTATGGCTGCGGAGCCAATGTCGGAAGTTGATACGTCAAGAACTCCATTAGTATATAAACAAGATTTGTATTGCGTTTATTACAATAACATCAACAACATCAACCTCAGCAACACAAACGTCAGATACAACAACAACAACAACAACGGCGATGACAACGATATCATTACTAAATAACATGGAAATATATCTAAGTTATCAAACAGTTTAATTCAGTAAATATGAAAGACAGAAGGAACTAGACTCAACGAAAAATGTCAAGCTTGTATTTCTTTACTCTGCTGATGTCGACACTGGCATCCATACAGACTACCACTACCGTTTATCTTCTTCTTCTTCTTCTTCTTCTTCTTTTTCTTCTTGGTAGACTGTATTAACTAAGCAGTGAGGTATTTTTATCCTCAAAAAGTATAGTTGATACTTAGGTTCTGTAGTGTTTGCCTATTTATAGCTTATTTACATTCGAAGTTAGTTTTATTTTCATATGTATGCGTGCAAAGGCACACGTTAGTTCCCGTTTGATAGGCTGGGATGAATATATATATATATATATATATATATATATATATATATATATATGTAAAAATATGTGACACTTATTCGGTAGCCATGATAAATCTCCGAGTTTTATCATGGCTACCGAATAAGTATCACATATTTTTACGGATAAATTCCTCTATTTACATAATATCGAGGTCTCTTTCTTTCTTTTGCTGTCCTTTCTATCAATATATATATATATATATATATATATATATATATATATATATATATAGATAGATAGATAGATAGGTAGGGATTTCTTTATTATTCTATTTATCCAATGCTCTAAAGCGGTAAATAAAATAACTTTTATGATAAGACATACCAAAAAACTAATCAGTTTTATTGACTTCCTGTTTGGAAATTGAGAATTATGACGTCAATACCTCACCCCAAAGGAGTTATATTTCATGCATTTCATATGACTATTTGGTAAGCAATCGCATCATAGGTTACTGGTTTCCAATAAGATAATCGCTAGTTGATTGCATTTCTGTCAGTGACTGTGACAAGAAATCATCTGTCGCTTGCCCCAGGGTAGCGCTGGAGTAACCATTTAAGAAAATAAGCATGACGTGTTTAGGTATCAAAGAAAGTGGGGGCCTCACAAAAATGGTAAATGGTTTACTACACACAAAATAAATTGGAAGTTGTTCGTATGATCAGAAATATAATTTCTATGTGTTCATGGTGTCATAGTAAGGATCTGATCAAAGACTTTGCTATTAAAAAAAACGTAGGAGAGAACTTGTCAAATATCAACAAAATAGGAGGTATACAAAAATAAACACTATTTTCCATCATAATGTTAGTTTTGCTTCATTTTGAAAAAAAAAGAAGAATTTATTCTATTGTTTATTAGTGTTTATATTTTGAATTACATATATGTAGGGACACCAAAATCTTTTAAATGCTTAGGGCCTCTATGAGTCTGAATCTGGCTCTGTCCCAGGGCAAATATCGGAAGGGACTTCGTTCACAAAACACCATTACTACGTTTTTGGGTTTTCTCGGCGATGTTTGCACCCTTTGCTGGTATACATCAGCGGAAAACACACACACACACACCATCCATCCATCTTCTCCTTGGAAGGTTCTGAGGTCAGAGTCCTCTGGCGCTTCCTCCGTAGGATCTTATTAAAATCAATCATCATTACACTTTCCAGCTGGATTCTCAAGCGTTACCAATTGAGGCTATGGATATTGTCCAACCATCAAGTCCCTGATCTATCCCAAGGTCTCCTGTCGTACAGCTCAGTTTGAAGAATTCGTCTTGTGATTCTTCCCTGCGACATTCTAGCCACATATCCATAGTACCAGCGCTGTGACCTCTCAATAGGGAGAAGTAATGACTTGACCTGGAGAGACTCCCTGTTCTCCGAGCTACGTACCGTGTCCAGTAACGTTACTGTCGAGTAACGCCATTTTGGCCACTTGTATTCGCGATCCTACACTTTCGGTCATTACCCAATGTTTATGATCGTAGGTGAGGATAAGCACGGAAACCGAACTGAAGATATTGAGTTTGGCTTGTTCTTACCAACCTCTCCTCTTTTGAGGATCGAATGCTAATGCTGGAGCATTACTGTGCCAGCAACAGCAATTCTAGCAACAAATTCAGCCTCCTACTTTCCATCATTCATAAATATGGCTCCAAGATACTTAAACTTCTCCACTTGTCTCAGCAGAGTGTACTAGGAAGACTTTCTTGAGAGAACCAATATCTTAGTCTTCGCAATACTAATTCTCATCCCTATTTTGCAGCACCCATCCAGATCACTTCCGATGAGCCAAGTAACATCATGTCATCTGCAAATAGTAGCGGACCGGTTCAAAACCTACCGATTTTGGTATTACTTTCATACCAGTCGATGGTCTCCCAGAATACTTTGTCGGTCAATCTGCTGTCCAAGTCCAGTTTAACCTTAAAGTCTTCCAATTTGGATACTTCTAAAGTCTTCCCTTGGACATTTTTACTGCCTCTGCTGCAGCTTTTCGCGCTTCGTTGTACCGTCTACATAAAAGGGAGACTTGATTCCAAGCTAAGCTAAGTAAGCCTTTTTCTCTGCTCGGATGGCATCTTTAACATCCTTGTTAAACCAAGAGCTTCTTTTATCAATGCCTTGTGAGGGAATTTGGTTGACAGAAAATGTGTGGAAACTCGTTGTGTGTATATACAGGGTGTTCTGTACTGGAGTCGAACCAATCGACTGGCCCCCTCCCCCAAAATTTCGGGCCTTGTGTCTAGAGGGAAAAAGAATATATTACATGCATTATATATGATGCATGTTATATATATATAGATTTTTCGAAATTTCTTTTAGGAGTGCGTCTTATACAGTCGTGCATATTATACACCAATAAATATTTACATCAGTGGCTCGCAACCATTTTTTAAACTGTTAACCCCTTCGATTCTTATTTTACTCAGACAGACCTTCATTGCCATTCGATGTTTAAAAAATCTTATATTTTTATAGCTAAACATCATTAGGAATTGTCTTCTTTTACTTGTTTCAGTCATTTGACTGCGGCCATGCTGGAGCACCACCTTTAGTCGAACAAAATCGCCGGCAGGACTTAGTCTTTGTAGGCCTAGTACTTATCCTATCGATCTCTTTTGCCGAACTGCTAAGTTGCGGGGACGTAAACACACTAACATCGGTTGTCAATCGACGGAGGCGGACAAACACAGACACACACACACACACAAACACAGACACACACACACATACACACACACACACACACACACACACACACACATATATATATATATATATATATATATATATATATATATATATATATATATATATATACAGACAGACATACATACATATATGAGGGGCTTTTTTCAGCTTCCGTCTGTCAAATCCACTCACAAGGCTTTGGTCGGCCCGAGGCGATAGTGGAAGATACTTGCCCAAGGTACCACGCAGTGGGACTGAACCCGGAACCATGAGGTTAGGAAGCAAGCTTCTTAACACACAGCCACGCCTGCACCTATATGAAAAATTGTTAAAACATTTTGTATAGAAGTTTAACCACTGATGTACGTGTTAATTTATTCGGGTCCATTTTCAAATTTTGTCACACCAGATGTATATAGTAAGTCATAAAGGCGCTGTACACACATAAAATTCGAGCTCAAGTTTATTCGTTTTCTAACATAATGCCTTTAATACCATTTAACACGTCCAATGCTATAATATTGTGAACGAAGTATTCTATAGTTTACTCCGTGGTTGCCTTCCTTGCACGCATTAACACGTTCCTTGGTAACGTATATTTATATCATAGCTCTACACCTTTCAGTGTAATGAGAGAATGACAGCGCACCATTTACCTTAAGCCTTAATCTACTTAAAGTATTGTTAAGCTTGATTTCATTGAACGTACATTCTTCTTTAGCATTAGCATACAGAAACATGAGTAAAATCTTTACGACTGTAGACAAATTCTTAAATCTATTCCTGGTGACAGAGATTGTAAATAACTCCATGACATATCAATGTTATTTTGCATCATGATCATTCACATTCGATGCTACATTTACATTAACTACGCATTTAGAAACTAAAGCTTCATCCGAAGCCACATGAGAAAATATATTATATGGCGTCATTTGAAAGCCTAAAAACACACCTTAAGACTTTTCAACTTGATATATTGAAAACACTGTATGAAAAAAACTAAACTTTTACTCTTTTGAGAAATTAATGATACACTCTTTAGAAATGTATCAGCCGAGATAATTTTCTTCATCTTTTATTTCATTTTTCAGACAAGGCGTGATTAAATGTATCTAATTTCTCAAATATATCTCAAAGATTCATAAGAAAATTTACTGTCTAGTAAGTAAATCAATCGTTCTTCTCTTTACAAAAACAAATTAAAATTGGTGAACACTGGTTGAGCTGCTTGATAAAACAGTAAATATGTCTCTTAAAAGAGATTTCAAAGGCCTACTTTCAGACGAAAAAACCTGGGATAGTTATCGTTACAGGGTATTAATAAAAATCTTTATAGAGCATTTCTAGGTCCAACTAGCTTTCAAAATTTTCTGAAAATATCTCTGCTCAATTAAGACAAAAGCAATAAAATTATATTTCGTTTTGTACACTTATTAAAAAAGTAAGGCAAATCATTTAAAAAAAATTTTTCAACGTCGAAAGAGTATCGATGTCCCTGCTGCGTTTTGAACCATAGCTCTTAGATTTTCCTCGTCCAGAACTACGACCCAATGCATCTCCATAAAAGGGAAAATGTCACCATAAACAGTATTTACACCTACGGGAATATGGTTCGACTACTCCGTACTAGCTGACTTATTATGGTTGATGCAGCATACTTCAAAGGAAGTTTGCAAGTTTTCTTGCCGAACAGTTTGACCGAAGATTCTAGAACTTTCAGGCCAACTGTAATAAAAAAAGAGAATTTAACTTTAGGAATAGCTATCTCAGGTTTATACGAGCCATATTGCTTTCCTTCTGTACGTTAGTCCCTCATCTCACTAACCTATTCATTTTGTTTAATGGGCTAGAGATCTTTCCCAGTAAAATGTTCTCTCTTCCTTTCATTGAATTTTCTTATGTAACATGCTCATATCATATTCGACGAAAGATACCAGTCTTAAACTCTAATGTTGAGTAATGCACATTGATTATACATGCACAAGTGTGTACATGTATGTGTGCGCCTGTGCGCCTTCTTTGAATGGCATCAAAAACATCTTTTAGCATACAAATGAAAAAAAAAGCGCGAATTTTGAAAAAATGTGGTTGGGTGGAGAAGTCGCTCCCCTACTCCCCTATTAGCTCCGACACTGTTTCTAAAGTAACAATAAATATATGATTAAGAACTGATGTCGACTCATAATCATTTCATCAACGCTGACTTATCATCTTATTGTTACAGATTAAAATTCTTAATTTCAGCCGATCAATGTAGCCAATCACGACATCTCGGAAGTATTGGTTGCATCTAATTGGTAGAAATTCCCAAAATATAACAAAACAAATTCGATCTCGAAAATTTCGTAAGATTTTAAAATATTATTTTCTCCGAAACTGGCAGTGACTTTCATAATTAGCATGAAAAACTATTAATACAATCTTTTATCTTTTACTTGTTTCAATCATTAGACTGCAGCCATGTTGGGGCACAGCCTTGAATTTTTAGTCGAATGAATCGACTCCAGTATTTATTTTTTAGGCCTGGTACATATTATATCGGTAATTTTGCCGAACCGCTAAGTTACAGGGATGCAAACACGCCAACACCGGTTATCAAGCGGTGGTGGGGAAAAACACATACGAAAGACTCATACACATAGATATACATGCATATATATATTCGATGGGCGTCTTTCAGTTTCCATCTACCAAATCCACTCACAAGGCTATAGTAGAAGGCACTTGTCCATGGTGCCATGCAATGGGACCGAACACAGAACCATGTAGTAGGGAGGCAAGCCTCTTACCACACAGCCACACTATGTAGAATTTTAAAAATAAAACCTGTTGGATAGTTCAAACAAACAAAATCCAAACTAGTTCTGCCTAACGATTTTCTGTAGTTTAAACAATATCACTTCTCTAGGTACTGATACAGGACATTCTTAATTGTCATCTCCCACCCCACACGAAGACGTACACATTTAATTCTTGGCCAACAACATACATACGTGACTCTCTACATGTATGTCATTAACCAGTTTTATTTCAAGATTTCTTGCCGATAGAGAAAGAGCTAGTTTCTAACCTAGATCCAAGGCTCCATCACTGGAATTTCAACATCAACAACAAGGTATGTATGTATGTATGTATGTATGTATGTATGTATGTATGTATGTCATTATTCAATTTATTTCAAGATTTCTTGCCAATAGAGAAAGAGCCGGTTTCTAACCGAGATTCATTGGAATTTCAACATCAACAACAGGGTATTTTTGTTTGTTTGTATGTAAGTACGTACGTATGTATGTGCAGATATGTAAGCTTAATGTATGTATTCTCATGCATATAGTTACGTATCCAGACATGCTCATATATATTTAAATGATAAACTTCTGGAAAGTTTTACAGATTTTTACAGTTCCAGTGATGGATTGGATCTGTAGTCTTCTAATTAGCTTTCTCCTTTCTGGTTTTGAGAAGCCTATGTGTGTATGTATGTATGTATGTATGTATGTATGTATGTATGTATGTATGTGTGTATGTATGTATGTATGTATGTTATGCATGTTATGTATATGTACAGATTTGTATGTTTTGTGTTATGTATGTCTTATCATGCATATCTACTACATATGTGGGAAATTCTGTCTGGGTGTGTTTGTGGAGTTGTTAGCTAACTCCTCCTACATCGTTTTATTGATTTTGATGAAACTTGACACGTGAGTAGAACTCATGTCTAGAAACCCCAAAGCATACTCAGATTGTTGAAAAAATCGATAGTAGGGACCCTGGAAGGGTTACTTATATATATATATATATATATATATATATATATATATATATATATATATATATATATATATAATATTTTCTGTTAACAGCCAAGGGAAATAACCCTTTAGCCACTGGAAGGGATCCTTATATATAACCAAGTGAAATAACCCATTCATTTTCCTAAATTATTTGGTATAAATCAAATTGAGTATGCTTATTTCTTAGTATTTGAACTGTTAGAGATATTTTCGCAACTTATCCAGTACAACCCTTAGATAAGTAAATAGTATTTTCCTAAACAAAAGATCCACTTATTTCGTTTAGTGACTTATTCACGAATATACCAACACTAGCGCCGCTGAGGGTAATATTCTCTGGGAACGCACAAAAGCCCTTATCAGAGTTATTTACTTTGAATTGTTATTATCCCATATCTGATTAGCCTGTTATTGCGTAACATGCTTCACGATTTTAGTAGACATACCTTATTAGTATTTCTTCCTAAGTTCTATATAGTCTGGGAACGCATTAAAGCCCTTTTCAGATCTACTTTATTTGAATTCTTAATATCGGGTAACTAACTTCATGTTATTACATGACTGTTTTCACAATTTTGGTACTCATAACATATTGGGATTTACTAAAAACAAGATCTTGTGTAAGACAGTTCAGTATTCTCTGTAAATGCACAAAAACCGTTTTAAGGGCTACATATTTTGTATTGTTGTTATTGGATTAGCGAAACAATTATGAGAATGGAACCAAGGGATAAGCCCCGCTTTCCCAGGAATTACCAGGTATGTCAGTTAGTACTTGCATATCTAGGCATATCTCGTTCAGAGATTTAAAACAAATATGTACAGTTATTAGCTAGAATGAAAAACATTTTTGTTCTTAAGTAATTTTTTTCTAGTTTTTACACAAACTCCCACCAAAATGTTTTTTGTTCCAAAACCCGCAGTGAGTAAGAAAAAGAAAAAAGAGGAAGAAAAAAAGCAGCTGGAGCCCCATTGACGGCTTCATCGGTTGGCTGATGGCGGTTTTATCAATGATAGAAAACGTAAACAGACACATGGCTATTTATATCCCACTCGCCGCGCACAAAAGCAGGAATGTAAACGAAATCCAAGTCTCTAAAGAGGAAGAAAGGTGTGTGTGTGTGTGTGTGGGTGGGGGGGGTTATGGTTGTAGAGGGTTGTAAAAAGAAGTGACGGAATCATTTTTATCTTTTAATTTGTTTCAGTCACTGAACTGCGGCCATGCTAGATCCTCCAGCACTTATCTTTTGAAGTCTAGCATTTAATCTATGGGCATCTTGCGTCGAGCTGCTAAGTTACGGGGATGTAAACAAACCAACACCACTTGTCAAACGGTGGTGAGGAACAGATAAAAAGAGGCGCGCGCACACACACTCACACGCACGCACACGCACACACACACACACACACACACACACACGCGCGTATATAACGAGCTTCTTTCAGTTTCTATCTATCAATTCCACTCACATGTCTTTAGTCGATCCGAGGCTATAGCTGAAGAAACTGGCGCACAGTGCCACGCAGTGGGACTGAACCCAAGACCGTATGGTTAGGAAGCAAGATACTTAACCACACAGCCGCCAGGCCTACGCCTACACACAAGACAACACACACACACGCACGAGCGCGCAGACGTAGGTACCCTCAACAAGCACACCTTCGCACACATTTATATAATGTATACACATGTGCGTGTAAGGCGGCGAGCTGGCAGAACCGTTAGCACGCCGGGCGAAATGCTTAGCGATATTTCGTCTGCCACTACGTTCTGAGTTCAAATTCCGCCGAGGTCGACTTTGCCTTTCATCCTTTCATGGTCGATAAATTAAGTACCAGTTTCGCACTGGGGTCGATATAATCGACTTAATCCCTTTGTCTGTCCTTGTTTGTTCCCTCTATGTTTAGCCCCTTGTGGGCAATAAAGAAATAAGAAACTTTAGCACGCCGGGCGAAATGCTTAGCGGTATTTCGTCTGTCTTTATGTTCTGAGTTCAAATTCCGTCGAAGTCGACTTTACCTTTCATCCTTTCGGGGTCGATAATTTAAGTACCAGTTGCGTACTGGGGTCGGTCCACGCGACAAAATAGCAAATTGGGGATCCACAAAAATATCTTGAGGGCCCTTGAAAAACCCTTTGCTTTAGATATGTGTATTGGTATGTATTACGAAAAGCAGATAGGTTTCTTTATCGAACATAGTTCGCCTTATACAAGTTAATGTGTGAAAAATAAAATAGGAAATTTAAAAAGAAGTATCTATAGAACTAATTTTTAAACACCGAATGGCTATGGGAGTCCACCAGAATAAAACAGTAATCAAAATGTGGTTGAGAACCTTCTAATTTAATAGGTTTAGTATTCCATGGTTTCCCGCCAAAATATGACCTTAAATAGAGATGCGCGTCAAGCTTGCGTGGGCAGAGAGATGAGATGCACGAAACACAGGTTGAGAAACGTTCCTGAGAAGACAGACAAATGCAGGATTCTTGGTCGGCTGCTCGACCTTGGGTTAAAAAGAATCATTCGTCTACCATGAGCGCAATATTCTCACTTATCTAAGTACTGACACAGGACATTCTTAATTGTCATCTCCAACCCCACACGAAGACGTACATATTTAATTCTTGGCCAACAACTTACATACGTGACTCTCTACATGTATGTCATTAACCAGTTTTATTTCAAGATTTCTTGCTGATAGAGAAAGAGCTGATTTCTAACCTAGATCCAAGGCTCCATCACTGGAATTTCAATATCAACAACAGGGTATTTTTATATGCAGGCATGTATGAATGTAGATATGTATGTATGTATGTATGTCATTATTTAGTTTATTTCAAGATTTCTTGCCAATAGAGAGAGAATCGGTTTCTAACCTAGATCCAAGGTTCCTTCATTGGAATTTCAACATCAACAACAGGGTATTTTTGATTGTATGTAAGTGTGTATGTGCAAATTTGTATGTTTTATGTACGTATTCTCATACCTAAAGTTTCATAGTGGAAGCGCAATGGCCCAGTGGTTAGGGCAGCGGACTCGCGGTGGTGGGATCGCAGTTTCGATTCCCAGACCGGGCGTTGTGAGTGTTTATAAAGCGAAAGCACCTAAAGCTCCACGAGGCTCCGGCAGGGGATGGTGGCGAACCCTGCTGTACTCTTTTACCACAACTTTCTCTCACATTTTCTTCCTGTTTCTGTTGTACCTGTATTTCAAAAGGCCAGCCTTGTCACACTCTGCGTCACGCTGAATCACACCGAGAGCTACGTTAAGGGTAGACGTGTGTGTGGAGTGCTCAACCACTTGCACGTTAATTTCATAAGCAGGCTGTTTCGTTGATCCGATCAACTGGAACCCTCGGCGTCGTAACCGACGGAGTGCCACGATAGAATTACTTCAACACATTGTTGACGTTTGCCCTACCCCCCCACCAGTAAGATGTTTAATTGTTTCAGTTTTGTATGATTTGTCATTAAAATATCAAATTCGATGTTTCATATTTTCACTTTTTAAGTTTATTAATTTTTTTTTTTATCGAGGGTCAAACAATTTTTCTAGTTGAAGGAGATAACCAAAAGTATCGATATTTTTCATAAAACGGGGGTGGTGGGGAGATAACTTGGAATGACTTCCGCCCGTTCCCCACCCCATTTTCTCCCAAATTTGTATATTTTTGTAATTTTTTTTTGCCAAAAATCCCCGTTTCCGGATACGGATGTTCCAGAAAATTACCAAAAATCGGCATTGTGAAATTTCCTCAACCTTTCCCCCAACTTGTTCAATTTTGACTTTTTCCCCATCACTAACCCTAAAACCCTAACCCTAACCCTAAAACCCTAACCCTAACACCCTAACCCTAACACCTTAACCCTAATTCTAACCTTAAAACCGTAACTACAAAAAGGTTTTGAAATTTTTGTCCGAATCATGATGTCCGTATTTTTCCGCATATTCCCCCCCCCCCCCCCACCAAATTAAAAAAAAAAATTTTACAAAGATTTTTGGAAATTTTTTACAGAATCATAATCTCCGTATTTTCCCGCATAGTTTGAAAAAAAGAATCCTGAAAAAAGTTTTAAAATTAAGGAAATAGGGGTGGGGGTGGGGAGTGATAATTTAGAAATGTCGATTTTTGCAAATTCGTATTCCTTGTAGCCGAAAGAGGGAGTGGGTGTCGAAAAAAAGAAAAAAAAATTTTAAGGGTGTGTTTTGCGGAGTAGGGCGGGATCTAGTTTAAAACGGGGGCACCAGTATTTTCTTAACGAAACACTTTGAAACTTGGGACACTGGTAGAATGTATCATATAAAACATCTTTTACTCTTAGTCTTCTTAACAAAAAAAGGAATTCGCAAGTTATTCCATGTTAAAGTTGTCGTATTTCTGTAATTTCAACCAATCACTGACGTCTATTCAGCTGAATAGAGTTACTGCTGGGCGGTCATAAAAATGTTATTCCCTGTGACATATTTCATCCGGTTTAATCGTAATTTATACGCATATATTGTTTATATAATAAATTACGCTGTGCGTATCTATGTGTGTAACAATTTTAGAGTTCGGATTCTAGAGTTAGGGTTAGTTTTAACAGTCTAGTTAGGGTTAGGGGATTAATACGATATACACCGTTACAGCGCTAACTGTTTTCAACTGAATAGACGTCAGTGATTAGTAGAAATTATCGAAATAAGACAATTTTTTACATGAAATAAATTCGAATACAAAAATTTTTTTCTGTTCTATAACACAAAATAGATAAGTATATGAAAAACACTACATAAAACATTAATGAAAACTGGTGCCCCCGTTTTAAACTAGATCCGTAGGGCGAAGTCTTGCAGATAATTTTTTAATTTAACGATAACCAAAAAGTACCCTTTTTAGAAATGCATATTTTCGAATGTGTACAGGAAACAATTAACTTAAATTTTCATTTTGTAAATTTTCTGTTTTGGAGTTTAAACTTAGGTTTATCCGCTTTGATAAAGGAGACATTGAATTACGAGGACCAAGGTATTTATTATTTTAAAAAATAAAATAAAAAGAAGCCGAAACGTTTGTGGCTGTCTTTGATCATTGGTCGATGAGGACTATCCCGAGGTTAGACAACAAGCGACATGTTAGAACTAACAGAATGACAAAACGATGAAATGAGCAAAGAGATATAACTCAAACGAGCCAATAACATGTATTTGAACAAATAAAAGGTGTTGCACTGAAAAACGCCGACTGACGGTACCGTCAGTTGAAGCAGTCGCCTAGGCGCGACATCATGTGGCTGAGATTTTGCAATACAAAAAGTAAAGTGTAAAAATAATAAAATGAAATATAAACAAAACTGTGAATTGACGAGTCTACGAAGGAGCCTTTGCATTGCCAGTTGATCTCTTAGAAACAATCGCCAAATTTCTTTCAAATTTCACTCATTCGTATTAAAATATATAAATACACTGGATAATTTATCAGAAAAAGAAAGAGAAAAAAAAAAACGAAATGGCCAGAACGATAGCAATACACAGAAAACGGTAAAATAACATAGTCTATTATAAATGCACATGGAAGAAATCTGCAAGCAACAACTCTGCGCGAAACAAACTTTTAAATCTGAAATATTCTCTCACGTCCACCATTCTCCAGACTCAACAGTACCAAAAACTAATAAAAGAAAAGATTTATAAGTACCTTGAAAACAGTTGTCAAATTTCTCTCGGAGACTCTGATTTGTATACATGAGGCAATAGATTCAGCCGGCTGGCTACTTACATGTTGTAAGTCTGCACGAACAGATGTATATCCCAGAAATTCACAAAAGCAACTGCGAACTGGAACTAATTTGCAAATTCTGCTGTGACGTAAGTTATTAAATTTATTCAGAATTAAAAATACTTTAAGTGAATTGCTATAAATATAATTAAAGAAAATAGCTAATTGTGAAATATATCGGAGTACGAAGAAGAACAGAAACATCGAAAGTTAAATTCAATTTTATTTTTATCATTTAGTCAGAGAAGAAAGAAACGCCCGTAATCCTTTTTGAGAGCAATCCAGAGTGGTGGAAGAAGGATGAAAGTTAGCCTCAAATCCAGAGATCAGGCCCAAATAATTGCAACAGGGTGGGCTCCACTGAGATACAGACGCCCAGTATCCATAAGGTGTTTTTATTTAAAAGACGAGGCATTCAGTCTACCTCCTAAGACCAACGACACTCTCTCTGACAGAGTGCTACACAATTTCTTCAAGCCAAATTTTCAGTTACACAGCTTTGGTTGACCTGTGACTATAATAAACATTTTGGGCGGCCTGTGGCTTTAATAAACGATGTTTTCAGTAGTGTGCAAGCGGATAATAGCACCGAAGTAGGAAAAAAGAAAAACATATCCTTTTAACAGTAACGTAACGGAATGAGGGACGGTCCGCACTTTTAGTTCTGCTGTACATACACGTATAGGGTGTATCGAAAGGGACAAGCTAGTGAGCAAAGGAGTTAATAATGCCAAAGAAATTTGCAATGCGTCGACCCAAAATGAAGCAACAAATATTTGACGAAGGATCACAAGAAACTGAATCGCCATACGATTGGAGACAGAGACGTTTTCTTTGCCGACAATGAATCTTTTGAATGATGATAATGAGTGTCAAGCACATAACGGTCATAGCAATATTGCTAAAGAGGAGTTCATCATTGACAGAAAATTACTTCGGTGTTTTATCTCTGTTGCTACTTTCAAAGATGGGAAACAAACGTTGAATGAATGCCCAATTAAACTTCTGCAGTTTATTCAAATATGTAACATTAGAAGTTCGGTTCCAAATAGAACAACGCTGCAGATTTTCCTCACAGTTGATGTTAGTATTGCTACTTGTGTGAGGAATTTTTCAAAAATAAAACTGATCAAGAATTATTTAAGATCTACAACGAACACCTTGCAGTTAAGAAATCTTAGCGACAATCGACAGACGAAATAAATTTTGCAATGTCATTGAAAAATTTGCCAATAAAGAAGCAAGAAAAATTACTTAGTAAAAAGTCGTAGTTTTCATTAAAAAATTGAAAAGGTCCCTATTTTAAAAAGTTTTTTCTTTTCTTTTTCTCCCCATCTGCTGTTTTAGCTTTTTGTTTAATTGTTACTTTTAAAGTTTAAGTATGTTTGGTGTGTATTTCAAGCAGGCAGTTGTGTGGTAAGAAGTTTGCTTTACAACCACATCGTTCCGGCTTCAATTCCACTGCGCATATGCCTTCTACTACAGCCTTGGGCCGACCAAAACCTTGTGAATAAATTTAGTTGGCAGAAACTGAAGCTGTCATATGAATGTGTGTGTTTAGGTTTGTTCCTTTCTACTGGCTGTCAACCGGTGTTCGTTTGTTTACGTCTCTGTAACCTAGCAGTTCAGCAAAAGATTTCGATGGAATAAGTACCAGGGATCTTTTTTAAAACAGGGGCCACATTTTTCATTAATGTTTTACGTAGTGTTTTTGGTACCGAAAGACTTTCAAACTTCGTATACTTATCTAGTTTGTGTTATAGAACAGAAAAATATTTTTGTATTCGAATTTATTTCATGTAAAAAATTGTCTTATTTCGATAATTTCAACCAATCACTGACAAGTATTCAGTTGTTTACATTTACTCCTTTGGCTGATTAAGCGATGTAAAGCGTATTTAATCTCCATACCTTCGTTTTATTTGCTTTTTTCATTTTAAATTTGCTTTAACCCTAACCCTAACCCTAACCCTAGGCTTAGGCTTAGGGTTAGGGTTAGGGTTAATTGTTTCAGAATCGTTTGTTTATGTAGTCGGCACTTAATGTATATCGGCTGAATGGACGTCAGTGATTGGTTGAAATTACAGAAATACGACAACTTTAACATAGAATAATTTATGGATTTCTTTTTTTTTTAAAGAAGACTAAGAGAAAAAGATGTTTTATATGACACATTCTACCAGTGTTCCAAATTTCAAAGTGTTTCGTTAATGAAAAATGTGGCCCCCGTTTTAAAAAAGATCCAGTACCAGGCTTGCAAAAAATTGTACCGGGGTCGATTCGTTCGACTAAAATTTTTTAATGGTAATTTTTTTAATGAGAGTGAGATAACCAAAAAGTACCCTAAAAAGTTACAAATAAACACAGTTCCAAGGGTATTTGAAGAAGCACTAAACTGTAAACATGCAAGAAAAAGAAAATAGAGCGACGGATTGGTCATGGTTGGAACACCTTTAAAAAGACGGACATTTAGAAAAGCAGACAGCGTGTCAAGCCATGATAAAAACATTCAACGTTATGAAATAGCAAGTATAGTCTATCTGAAATAGAAAACTGTTAAAATGTTAGTTTTAGAAGGATTATTAAATTTTATAATCATAATCTTAAACCTAATCCTAACCTTAATCCTAAATCCAAAGCCTAACCTTAAATTCTCAAAGCGAGGATTCTACTAAACTTTGAACCATCATCTCAGATTCTCCAGTTTAGGACCACGGTTTAACTCTTTTACCATATAAAACGCATTAACTAAAGCATAGCTAATGTGTGTGCCACACGGGCAGCTATTGAGTTTGCCACCCCTGGGGCCCTGCGTAAGCCTATACATGTCTACACAACAGAGCCAAAAGCGTTTCTCCCTTGCTCCCTCCCAGCTACGTTATTGGACATTAACGCCTACGGGAACGTGGTTCGATAAACCAGATCAGCTAGTACATAACCAAATAGGCAGTAAACCTGAAATTTATGTTTTGTGCATTTTCCCGCCAAATAGGTCTAGCGAAAGTTCTAGAAGATTTGACTAAATGTTATAAAATGCTGGGATATTGATTCCTAAACAAAACAGCCTTAGGTGCTACACAGTTTGTGATAAGGTGTTCTCACTCTTTCTGCTTATTCTGTCTTTATTAACCACGAACGATTTTCATATAAATTACAATATTTTATGTAGTGAAAAGTTTTAACTACTACATTCACCATCCCATTATGCTACTTTACCTAAACAATTATTGTACATATCTAAATGCAAATGTTCTAGGTAATAAAAATATATGTATTGTTATGGTGAATCTCACCTTTTCAAACAACCTGTCTAATATTCTATACTATCAACTGCAATTTAATGACCAAACCCACTAAACTGGTTACAGAGACGTCTCTGGTAATTAAAAATTGATGACCCGCCGACGAACTCGTTTTCTCTCCGACGTTTCTAACCTTGACAGACATCCATATCACCACGAACCGAACGCTAGCAAAGTGGAAGACCCGACTTGCAAAATATTAAACCCTAACTTTCCTCGTGACGTTTTTCTTTCCTCATAACTTTTTTAATAATGCACGTTTTTGTATGCTCAAAGGAATCCACCCAACTAATTTTCCATTTGAAAGTTTTCTGTTTCGGAATTTAAACTACAGAATATTCATTATAACAGTGAGGTATCACACTCTGCAATAATCACACTCTACTTTTCTACTCTAGGCACAAATCCTGAAATTTTGGGGGAGGGGGGGGGCAATCGATTAGATCGACCTCAGTACGTAACTGGTATTTAAATTATCGACCCCAAAAGTATGAAAGGCAAAGTTAACCTCGACAGAATTTGAACTCAGAACGTAAAGACAGATGAAATACCGCTAAGCATTTCGCCCGGCGTGCTAAAGTTTCTTATTTCTTTATTGTCCACAAGGGGGTATACACAGAGGGGACAAAGGAGGACAGACAAAGGGATTAAGACTTGCATTCTATTTTATCGCTAGGCAGGGTGAAAAGCATAGCTGACTTGGGTCGAATTTGAACTTACTATAGAAACGACCAAAACAAATACTGCAAAAAGCATTCTCCTACCTCTAAAGCTCAAGTGATTCCACCACCTCATTACCTCTTTTCCAACTTGCCTTTCAAGACATTATGCATTGATTTTGATTTTCTGAACTCTAAATTATATTATAAATTATATTTTGGTTAGTACTTTGCGTCGTATCTTTTGAGAACCACTGCCGCAAATGATATAATCACAGATACACTATACAAAGGAAAAAAATTAGAAAGGGCTAGAGCAGGACACGAGCATTTTCGACACTAGGTCAGATCGAGAGACGTTAACTTGGAGCTAAACGACAACACATTTGCTTTATTAAATGTTATAGTTCAATCTATTTTTCATTTAATTAACATCTACAATATCTACTTGTGATCAAAATATATTTGTTGGGTTCGTAGCTGTCAGAAATATTTCCATATTTGGTTGTACGGCGAATGCGGCGAGCTGGCAGAATCGTTAGCAGGCCAGGCAAAATGCTTAGCGGCATTTCGTCTGTCTTCATGTTCTGAGTTCAAATTCTGCCGAGGTCAACTTTGCCTTTCATCCTTTCGGAGTAGATTAAATAAGTACCAGTTACTTATTTAATCTATTCCGAAAGTAGAAAGGATATTTGGTTGTAGGGCTTTTAACTCGATTAAACGAACGATTCATATCATTTAACTGTCAATTTTAACTATTAGCCAAATAACTTCATTTACTTTTTTAATAGAATAAATAAGATCTATTCCTTTAGGAGTAGTTATTCACAGGAGATATTTCTTGTGCTCTATAAAAATTACATATGAACGTTTATTCTCCCAAAGCATGTAATATTTTGTACTCAACTGTTTTCTAAATGTTCAGCTTATATAACCTGCATATCTTTTAATTTAACAATTAATTCATATATTGCTGAGAATATTAATAGTAATGATAGGATCTACATCATATAGCTACCATCATTTAATATTCTCAGCAATTAAGCAGTTTTTACACTTGGAATTACCTCCCTTGAACGATTTACCTGTTATATGAAAAATATCTGTATTCAATACTGAATCTGTTTCTTATTATTCTTGTCATTTGTTATTGATTAAAAAATATATATATCATTTGGATGTTCAGATTATTGAAGACATTTTGATTATTGTACACATAACAGAAGCATACAACTATCTTACGCATATTTCAACGTGCTTCTTTTTCGTCTTACACCGAATTGTTTACAAACTTGTTTGTTACTTCCTGTCTAAGCACATGGTCTTTTGTTAGAAATTATGGCCGAAAGGCTACAATCCGACGATGATTCAGAAAGTAATTTAAGTGACAGAAGTGATGATAGTTTATGCGATGATACAGATGTTGCGATCAAAGTTCATTTGAGGCGGATGAAGAAAATATTATCAATTATTTTACATGACACGGAAGGTTATAATAATTTCCTTTCAACTATAGATGAAGATGTATCAACCGACGAGGAATTTCAATGGCTGGAAAACATTTGGTGTGAGCTGGCTAAAAAAAACAATTTATCTTACGAGAAAAATACTCGAGGTGTTCCACAAAAACTAGAGTTTCTTTTGCGTGAATGTTTATTGATGCACCGTTGGTATGAGTTAGCTCAGATACTAAGTATTTCTCACCAGGAGACGACTTGTGATTTGAAACGTTCTGCGTGGAAACTTGGCTTCGAACTCCTATATTCTAACCCGGTGAAAGACCGATTGAATTGTATCGAGCGAATGGTGAAGTTATTCTGCATGTTCCGTAGATCAGAGGTAACACACAGGGATATCCAACTTGAACAATTGTGGTATCAACTGCAAAGCAATAACATCGATGAAGCTATTCAAGTAATTATTTGTTCATTATTCATTTCTGATACTTTTATTATACTACCTTTGTTACACGTAACGTAATTTTGCCAGAATTTTGAAATTGTTGTCCCCCGAAGTCCCTTGCCTCATGGGAAAGAGAAAAGTTACGGAAGTCAGAGGCAAGCTAGAGGGTGGGACAAAAATGTAAAAGCTTGAAAATTTTGGGAGGTAAAAAAAATGTATTCTGGATCGTAATTTTTCCATTGTTTAAAACACAGGATTACATACGTATGTATAATATATAATTTGGTCCAGAGTATATGTAATCTACTCCATCTGGACCTATAATTTATATATATATATCTATATCTTCCCTATTTCATGATGTATGGGACTTCGATGGACAGCTATTTCAAAATTCTACCCTCGTTCTTATCAATTAAATTCTGTATTTTTCTTATTAGTATCATCTCATGATGACTGGTTCATGAAATTCATTTTAAAAATTCTATTTTTAAGATGAATCTATTTAAAACATTCTTTTACCCATTTCCAACGCATTCCATAATTAATTTGTTTCCTCAATCTTTTCGCAATAACAAGCAGTGGAATTTATCTTACTACGATTCTCCAAAATTATACTACCTGAAAGTTTTCAACTGTTGAACTCGTCGTATCATGATTCCTGCCCCACCCCTACTAATATCATGGTTACAATACAAACTCTTTGGTATTCTTTTATTCTTTTCATTCATTTGACTGCGGCCATGCTGGAACACCGCCTTTAGTCGAACAAATCGACCTCAATTCTTTGTAAACCTAGTACTTATTCTATCGGCTTCTTTTGCCGAACCGTTGAGATTACGGGGACGTGAACATACCAATATTGGTTGTCAAGCAATGGTGGGGGAGGGGGGACAAAACACACACACACACATATATATACGACGGGCTTCTTTCAGTTCCGTCTACCAAATCCACTCGCAAAGCTTTGGTCGGCCCGAGGCTATAGTTGAAGACGCTTGTCCAAGGTGCTATGCAGTGGGACTGAACCCGGAACCGTGTGGTTGGTAAGCAAGCTACTTAACACACAGCCACAATTTTTGGTTAATGTTTACAATATTACCCGGAAACGAAAACACACACACAAAAACAAAACAAAATAGTGCAACGTGTATGAATGTGTATGAAGCGAATATGAAAACAAAAATGCGCGCAAACTAACCGGGGGTTTGGGTGTGGGGAGAGGACTTTCGGAAAATTCACAAGATCCGAGTTTTCCCTTCATAACTTTTAGGAAAACGGGTTTTTCTAAATGAAATTTGGTAGAGACGGACTATATGTAATCTGAATCTTCCCCCCCCCCCCCTTATTTATTTATTTTTTTACGGAATCCCACGTTTTAGGCTATGGAGATTCCGATTCTGAAAAAAAATTGTTTGAAAAATTTCAATTACCCCCCCCCCCCACCAAGCAGGCTATTTACATGCTAGAAATAACAGCCAAATCTCACAAAACTAGGGTTAGGGTCAGGGTTAGGGTTAGGGTTAGGTTTACCCTGTGGATCTATATAAAAACCGGGGGGGGGGGGGTCGAAATTTTGAAATTGAGATTTTTGAAAATTTTTTTTCAGAGTCGGAATCTCCATAGCCTAAAACGTGGGATTCCGTAAAACAAAAAAAAATAATAAGGGGGGAAAGGTTCAGATTACATATAGTCCATTTGGACCAAATTTGGTAGAGAAATTTTATATAAATACCTTTCAAACCGCATAGATTACGATTATTGAGAAATATGTGGGGAAAATCTTTTCCGAGGGGTGAGGAGAGGACTTTCGGAAAATTCACAAAATCTGAGCTTTTCCTTCATAACTTTGAGGGAAATTGATGTCTTTTAATAAAATTTTATATAAATACCTTTCACACGGCATACATTATGGTTATAAAGAGATTTGTGAGGAAAATCTTTTCCGATAGGGTGGGGAGAGGACTTTCAAAGAGAAAGAAATTCATAAATTATTTTTTGTTTGAGTTTTTTTTACACCCATTGCACAATTTTTGTTTGTTTTCGTTTCTGGGTAATATTGTAAACATTAACCTTTTTGAAGTTTGTATCCCACTCTGGACATAAATGTATCTATTTGAAAATTAACTAAAGTTTCACAAATTTAAAATTGCTCTTACCTTGGGTTATCAAGGGAGAAGTAAGAAAAAAATCATTATTGTCTAATGGATTTAAGGATTATACATTGAAAACCTATCCAGTTTAATCATTTGTTGTAATGTCAAAGACCTAATTATAGATAGGTGCACCCTCCATTCAACTTTATTCCCCTTTAATTTCTCTGAAAAGTGCATATTTTAAAAGAAATTTTGCAGAGGTAGACTTTTAAGAGTATAGGTTACACCTGATTGGCAATCTAAAGGTTGCCATTACATAAGTTCATGCACAGGGATGGCTATGTGGTAAGAAGCTTACTTCTCATGGTTTCAGGTTCAGTCCCACTGTATGGCACCTTGGGCAAGTGTCTTCTACTGTAGCCCTGGGCCAGCCAAAGCCTTGTGAGTGGATTTGGTAGATGGAAACTGAAAGAAGCTTGTCATCTATCTATGTCTGTGCAAATGTGTGTATGTTTCCCACTACTGCTTGCCAACAGGTGTTCGTTTGTTTAAAGCCCTGTAACTTAGCAGTTTGGCAAAAGAAACTAAAAGAATAAGAACCAGGCTTAAAAAAAAAAATGGAAAATAAGTATAGAGATCAATTTGTTTGACTAAAACCTTCAAGACACTACCCCAGCATGGCCACAGTCCAATGACTGAAACAAATAGAAGATAAAAGACACTTAAATTATGGAAATTTTTTGACAGTCAGGGTTGGGTGTATGAAAAAGGATTCAGCCTTACCCCTCAATTTTTTCCTAAATTTATCAGCATAAGCTGATTTAGCCTCTTTCATCTTCCCTTGGTGTACCTCTTCTAATTTACTAAAAGCACTCTAAGGCTTTTAATAGGCGCAGGAGTGGCTGTGTGGTAAGTAGCTTGCTTACTAACCACATGGTTCCGGGTTCAGTCCCACTGCGTGGCACCTTGGGCAAGTGTCTTCAACTATAGCCTTGGGCCGACCAAAGCCTTGTGAGTGGATTTGGTAGATGGAAACTGAAAGAAGCTCGTTGCATATATGTATATGTATATATATATATATATATATATATATATATATATATATATATATATATATATATATGTGTGTGTGTTTGTGTGTATGTATTTGTCCCCCAACATCGCTTGACAACCGATGCTGGTGTGTTTACGTCCCCGTAACTTAGCGGTTCGACAAAAGAGAACGATAGAATAAGTACTAGGCTTACAAAGAATAAGTCCTGGGGTCAATTTGCTCGACTAAAGGCGGTGCTCCAGCATGGCCACAGTCAAATGACTGAAACAAGTGAAAGAGTACAAGAGAGTAAGAGTTGTAATCTACATTTTCAAGAGTATATTACTGCAAAATTTCATTAAAGAATATGCATTTCTCACAAAGTTATGTAGTTATACCAGGTTACACCTGTGCTTGTCCTTCTATCTGGCATAAAACCACTTTCCCTTCTAAAATCCTCCCCCCATTCACTTAGTAATAGGGGCTTTCTCTTTTTTTCTCTGTTCTCTTTCTGTCTTGCAAGTTACTTGGAAGCCTTACTAGTGCCACTGACATCAAAAAAAGCACCCAGTACACATTATAAAGTGGTGGCTAGTTTTAGAAAGGGTATCCAGCCACAGAATCCATACCAAAGCAGATATTGGAGCATAACACAGCTTGTGGCTCACCAGAATCCTATCAAATCGTCCAACCCATGCCAGCATAACAAAAGTGAACATTAAATGATGAGGGCGTAGTGGTTAAGAGCGCGGGCTACTAACCCCAAGATTCCGAGTTTGATTCCAGGCAGTGACCTGAATAATAATAATTATTATAATAATAATGCACGTAAAATACACCATTTTAAGCGTTGCCAGTATCGCCTGACTGGCCTTCGTGCCGGTTGCACGTAAAAGCACCCACTACACTCTCGGAGTGGTTGGTGTTAGGAAGGGCATCCAGCTGTAGAAACACTGCCAAATCAGATTGGAGCCTGATGTAGCCATCTGGTTCACCAGTCTTCAGTCAAATCGTCCAACCCATGCTAGCATGGAAAGCGGACGTTAAACGATGATGATGATGATGATGAATAACAACATCGAAAAATACCTTAGGAATTAGAACCCAGGTTCGAAATTTCCCTAAGACACCTGATGAAGGCTGGAGGGTATATCAGCCGAAACGTGTTAACAACAAACAAAATGAGGATAAATATCCGTCAAATGTAAATGATGATGATTATATTTTGTAGCCTGCTAAAACAATATTAAAGACAGGTATAATGCATGCATGAATTAAAATTTTGACTAGAAAGAAATATCAAACATTTGAATATGAATTTACTATTCTAAATTCTGATGTCTTATTGTCTTTTGTTACT
>NC_142931.1:16877916-16907756 GCF_046866305.1 Octopus bimaculoides | reverse complement strand
TATATGACTGAGTAAGTTATTCCCAATAAAACATCAAATAATACCTGTTTTTGTCTGCTTACACTAATATCTAATTAGAAACATTGATACATATTTTAATATTTGAAAGGAAAAGACATATAAGGCCAGTGGTCACTACAATAGTGGTGATGACGACAACAGCAACAACAACAACGACCTAACAAGTAAATGAGCCTCTACAATGCTGCTTGACTTTTTAGAAATAGCAGCCAAATCTTTCTTGAATCACATCTTATCTCAGCTTTACATAGAGAAGGATACATAGTATGCAATGCAGTATGTATAAGAGACAGGACGTCATAGTTGGAATGCCTTTAATCATTAGGTTTGCTCATGCAGAGCTGAAATGAACCTTAACAACAACAACAATTTAACAATCAAATATATCATTTCCTTAATGACTCAGTGAGCAAACATGAAAAACTTTAGCAAAAATAATTCTATTTTTAACCTTCATGCTCGTTAATGCTAATTATCATAATTGCACTTTAGAGTGAATGTCACAAGTATTAATGCAGAACCGTTGGATGGTTTCTTTATATTCATTTCTTAGGTAGAATCACTACAGTAAAAAGAAAAGACATTGCAGAGACTTTACTGCTATTTGGAATTAAATACCTAGAAGACAGTAAAAGGTAAACTAATAAAATATAAGCATTTCAGGATTGCATGATCTCAGAATAAATCTTAAGTGGAATTTTGAAAATATGTTGTTATTGGCAATTTACAAACTTCATTGTTAACTAAATCAATCATTCATACATCTATGTATTTATAAACATAGTATCTTTTGCTCTCATTCTTCCTCATGTGTGTGTGTGTGTGTGTGTGTGTATGTGTTATGTGTTGTGCGTATGTAAACATAAATCCATTCATAGAGGTATGAGGTGCCTAGATCACGCATACATTCACCAAGACATACATATAGGAAAATGTAAATAACATAATGCTCTTCACACCATATTGTGTATATACTTCTATATACGTGAAAGTGTGTATGTGTGTGTACATATGTGTTGACATAAGTTATGTGATGTTCTGATTGTAAGTGATAAGCATGTTTTACACTGTTCACCCCCCACATCCTCCACAGCCACCACCACAACCACCACCACAGCCTCCACAGCCCCCACACCCACCACAACCGCCACATCCACCACACCCACCACAACCACCTGAGCCATCAATGCAGCCAAGTTCACTGATTCCAAGATCTCCACATCCACAGCCAGCTGACACACATGACACATTGTTCTGAGAGTAATAATAGTTTGAAGGTGTGTCTACATGATAACCACCAGCTTGAACCAAAACCATGTTTTCAGAAGGCACGAATTCCTGTGAGATTTTCGCTGAGCTTTGTGAAGATACTGCAGCAACTTGAGGGTTCCATCCTTTCGGGTGAGGTTGACAGAGGACATGAAGCAATCCGACTGCAAAGGCCACAGCAATGTGCTCGGCTACCTCCAGCTTATCATCTAAGGTGATGTTAATATGTCCACTAAAGAGATTGACCAGTAGTGGATAAATGTCCAGTTCATAGTTCTTTCTCTCGTAAGGTATGCTGAATTTTTTAATGGCCTTTTTATGAAGATAAAAAATGCTGACTGCCAAATGTCCAGGGCTTCCTTTGACACCTTTAACTCCCTTGGTCGTCCTTGTACCTGCAAAAAAAAAATTACATATATAAGCAAAGGAAACACTAGACTAATAAACACTTGAAAAGAAAAGAGAAATAAGTGATAAAAAGAATTTTATACAAATTTCTTCCATTAACTGTTAAATATTAGTAATTATATGCCACCAAAGAGCAAGTAATATTCTGTTCTGATGAAACTATTTGATCTTCAAAGCTAATCAAATTAATAATTCATGCTGTAATGTTTGGCAGTACTTTAGTTTATTGTATAATGTTTTAATATAATATATAATATATAAACTTGTAATATAATGTTTGACTGGCTTTATAATATAATATATAAAATATAATATACAAACTTATGCATAATACAATCATCATCATCATCATTTAACGTCCTCCCTCCATACTGGTATGGGTTGGATGGATTGATAGGAACTGGCCAGGCAGGAGCCTGCACCATGCTTCTGTGTCTGTCTTGGCATGGTTTTTATGGCTGGATGCCCTTCCTTACACCAACCACTCCACAGCATGGGCTGAGTGCTTTGCTTTTTATGTGGCACCAGCACAGGCAAGGTCAGTTTTGGCATGGTTTTTATAACTGGATGTCCTTCCAAATGGTGCCACTTTTTAAGTGGCACCTGCACTGGCAGGGTCACCAAGTGACTTTGCAAGACAAAGAGTCATTGAGTGGAAGGGATCTTGGGTCAGATGATGAAATATTCGAGTGTGACAGAAAGGCAGAAATAGATATCTTGCTGCAGTGGAGGTCCATGGTTACCCAGCCAGAGAGAATGGAAGAGAAAGAGAGTGAGAATTAACAAGAATGAGAGCAGAAACAGCTACCTAGAGAGAGAGTGGGGGTTAACAAGAAAGAGGTGTGCTGCTGTAAAGAAAATTCATGATTACCTAACGAGAGGTATGGGCAAGGAAAGGAGGGAGAGAGAGTGATCAAGAATGAGGGCAGAAATAGGTTTGTTGCTGTAGAGGAGACACATGATTACTCAGCTAGAGGGGAGAGCAAGGGAAAGAGAGAGAGAGAGTAGGGGATAGCAAGAGCAGGAGAGGGATGGTGGCAAGTGTCAGGGTATACTTGCAAAGAATGGGAATCAGGACATAGATGGGATGGTAGAGTAAGGAAGAGAGAGATGGTGGCAAGTGCTGGCAAGGTATCGTCAAGGAGTCATGTGTCAGGAGTGGGGAGAATATGGTGTCTGGTGAGAGTATGGGTATACAGAGGGGGAGGGAACGAGGGGAAGCAACAATGTTTATAATATGTAATATGAAAACTTATAATATGGTCAACAGTATTATAGCTTATAATATAATGTGAAAGATTGCTGATAGAAATGTGTATTGAACAGAAACTCTCGGTGGTATATTTTGGTTTTAAATTTTGGATCAGGGTCAACAATTATAGAGAGAGGGGCTAAGTTGATTACATTGACCTCAATGCTCATCTGGAACTTATTTTATGGACTCCAAAAGGATGAAAGGCAAAGTTGACCATGGCAGAATTTGAACTTAGATTATAAAGATGGCTGAAATGCTGCTTAGCATTTTGCTCTGTGTGCTAACAATTCCACTGGCTCACTGACTTCTTTGTAGTATATATTCACTTGTTTTTAAATCTGTATTTCCAAGCTAGCATGAATTGGATGAATACATTATTGAACTGAGGCTTTGTTTCACAGCTGGATGGATGCCTAACTCTTACTCGTTTTCCATGTGAGTGATCTCTCATTGCACATATCTTCAAAGAGGATTAGTTGACAGGGATTGTGATGTCATCATGTGAATAGAGATCAATAAAATAAATAAAAAGTGAAAAACTGTTGTCCATATCAAAGTCACAATCCTACAGCCTTGTTAAGCTAAAACTTCACCTTGTTTCCCTGGCGAACAAATAACTGGGATTACAATACTTCCACTGAAAAAAGGTGCCAGTATTTTGCAGGATTTACTCCCTGACGATGCTGGTACTTATTTACAGTTCAGTGGGCTGAAACAATATGAACTGTTTTGCTCAAGAACATGTTTTGTTCAAGAACATGTGCATCCTGGTATGGGAATTGAAACAATTAGAACAATGACCTAAAGATTTTGAGTCAAATATCATGACTACTAGGCCATACAACCTTCAGATGGGGGTCCTGGTAATCAATTAAAAACTTCCTTTGAAACATGGTTAAAAGAATCATTAAAAAGGATCAATATATAGTCCATTAAATAAACCTGATTAATTACTGGTACATCTATTTTATGATATTTTAAGAGATGAAAGACAAAGTCATCATTGATAAAATTTGGACAGAGAACAGGATACAAAAATAAATAAAAATAGTTTTAAGACAGTTTGGGTATTTACATATTTTGTTAACTCACTGGTCTAGCACATTTGTAAGATTAGGAAAAATATGACTGAGTCAATGAAGGAGGCTTCTATGTGGACAGTAGAAATAGCTGCCAAATCTTCCTCAAATGACTCTCTATCTAATATATTGGGTAATGTGGTTCTAGTTCTATATATGTGAAGATGTGTGAACTAGTGAATAAGGTATCAAACTCATGACCATTAGGTTGTGGTTTCAATTCTTAGATTTGAAAGCATATTGCGTCCTTGAGCAAGGTACAACATTTCACTTTGCTCTAGTTCAGTAAGGTTGAAAATGAATGCTAACAGCAAATGGGGTGGGTGAGGTGTTTAAAATCTAAATCACCACTGGTGTCCCATTCAGTTTATGGGAGTTGGAAGGATCATGTATTTGCAATCTCCTAAAAGACTTTGAAACTCAGATAAGTTCTGGCCCCATCAGGCTCAAAGCAAATTATTTTAATATATACACTATACACTTCCTGGTGACAGGAAAGGTATCCAGTGACAGGAAGGGCAACTGGTAACAAGAAGGGCATCTAGCAACATGAAGGGCAACTGGTGACAGGAAGGGCAACTGGTGATAGGAAAGGCATCTGACAACATGAAGGGCAACTGGTGACAGGAAGGGCATGTAGCAACAATAAGGGCAACCAGTGACAAGAAGGGCATCTGGCAACATGAAAGGCAACTGGTGATAGGAAGGGCATGAAACAATATGAAGGACAACCACTGACAGGAAGGGCATCTGACAACATGAAGGGCAACTGGTGACAGGGATGGCATGTAGCAATACACTACATGTAGCAATATACTAATCTCCTATAGTTATCTTTTATCTTTTAATTGTTTCAGTCATTAGACTGTGACCATTTTGGGGCACCACTTTGAAGAATTCTTAGTCAAATGAATCAACCCTAGTACCTTTATTTAAGCTTGGTACTTATTCTATCAGTCTCTTTTGCCAAACTGCTAGGGTACAAGGATGTAAACACACTGACAGTGGTTCTCAAGCAGTGGTGGCGGACAGACAGACACACACACACCACACACACACACACACACATACGCACACCGGTTTTCTTCCAGTTTCTGTCAACCAAATCCACTTACAAGGCTTTAGTAGAAGACACTTGCCCAAGGTGCCATGCAGTGTGACTGAACCCAGAACCATATGGTTAGGAAGCAAACTTCTTACCACACAGCCATGCTTACACCTTGTAAAAAGAAATAAGGAAATGAAAAAGCCAACTAGAGTGGTCATGGTTGGAAGGCCTTTAGTTATAGATCTGTTCTTCAATCAGAGCTGACCTAGACAATAATCAATAACAATAACAAGATTGGACAAATGAAAAATGCACTCACCTGGAATACCTGGTACACCTTTCTTTAAACCGGCCCATTTTCCAATAATAATAGCCCAATCACCAGTGTGATTTTTTATGAGCAGTGCTCTTTCTCCAGACGAAGGAATGAAGCAGGGATATGATTCTGGATAAGCAAGCTATCATAAAACAATAACAGTAGAATAATTAGACATTATAAAATTTGAATTTATTTCACTGAAATCATAAAAAAAAACGAAAAAAGAAACTATGGTATAAGTTATATATATATATATATATATATATAGATTTAGTAAATGGAGTAAAACGCATATGTTAAATGAATTCTTTTATTTCCAACATACGGTTAAGCTGGTTCCCATGCATTTCCCTGAAGAGAAGATTACATTCTTATCAACATCACCTATTCCTATGGAAGGTATAATTTGTAATCTTCGAAACATATGTTGGAAATAAAAGAATTCATTTAACATATGCGTTTTACTCCATTTACTAAATCTATATATTTACTCAAGTACCCAAAATAACAAGGAGTTTCAGCCTCATAAACAGGAGTTACATCACAGTCATTTTGTGATCTTTGCTACACTGGTATCTATTAACCAATTTATTTTGTCCGAGTTAATTATTAACTTAGAGAAAATAAATACATATAATAATATAATAATATATAACACAGACTCAAACCCACACATACACACACATATATATGAAGGGCTTCTTTTGGCTTCCGTCTGCCAAATCCATTCTCAAGGCTTTGATAAGTCCAAGACTATAGTAAAAGACACTTGCCCGATGTGCCATGCTGTGGGACTGAACATGAAACCATAGGGTTGGGAAGCAAGCTTCTTATCACACAGCTATGCTTGTGCCAATGTATATATATTCTTTTATTCTTTTAATTGTTTCAGTCATTTGACTGCAGCCATGCTGGAGCACCACCTTTAGTTGAGCAAATCGACCCCAGGATTTATTCTTTGTAAGCCTAGTATTTATTCTATTGGTCTCTTTTTGCTGAACTGCTAAGTTACGGGATATAAACACACCAACATCAGTTGTCAAGTGACGATGGGGGGATAAACCCAGATGCACAACACACATATATATATATATATACGACAGGCATCTTTCAGTTTCCATCTACCATTTCCAGTCAGAAGTCTTTGGTCAGCCAGAGGCTATAGTAGAAGACACTTGCCCAAGGTGTCATGCAGTGGGACTGAACCCGGGACCATGTGGTTGGTAAGTAAGCCACTTACCACACAGCCACTCCTGCGTCTATATATATATTATTTAATCTTCCCTAATCATAAATCAGTGGAGGCACATAGCCTAGTGGTTAGAGCAGAAGACTCGCAGTTGAGGGATCGTGGGTTTGAATTTCAGACCAGGCGATGTGTGTGTTTATGAGTGAAACACAGCTCCGGCAAAAGGTAATGGCAAACTTCTGCTGACTCTTTCACCACAACTTTCTCTCCCTCTTTCCTCCTGCATCTAGCAGCTCACCTGCGACAGACTGGCATCCCATCCAGGTAGGGAACCTATATGCCAAGGAAGCCGGAAAACTGGCCCTTATGAGCCAGACATGGCTTGAAAAGGAACAAGAAAACAATCATAAATCAGATTTGAATTGAATTAAGCAACACAATCAGAATTTTGGAAGACTTTAACCCTTGAATATAAATCTGCAGAAAGGACTTTTCCTTATATAAATACGCTGTATATACTAAACTAGAGATCAAAGTCATATGTAGACAGGACTACCAGCTAATGTATCCTTAGTGTTTTTGGTTAATAACCAAGAGAAACCCTATATGTTTACTCTTCATATCAACGAATAGCTATGGTTACATAGAAACAACTTGCCAATGTAAACAATAGCAGTGAAACTATGGAGGAATTTTTTAATTTTTTAAAAGGTATTTTTAGGGTAAACATGGCATCAACAACAAAGAATGAAATCAAACCTGGAACAGTGCAGTTGGATGGGGAGCAGTTTAAGCACACAACTATGCCAAGCGTGTATCCACACTATTTATTACACATCAAGATTTAGAAAAACTTGAGCTGATAAAAGTTGAGAAACAATAAAATGAAACAAGTGTTTAATGAAATGCTAGGATGATGATGATAGATGATGATGATGATGATGATGGCTACTGTTATTTTTCACATGTGTGTGTATATGTAAATATGATTCTTTGTGCTCCTTAGCTGTCGATTAGTGTATTGTATGGTGGCCAGAGAATACACAAAAGTTGAATGACAGCATCCTTTCCTACAAACACATCCATGTATATATGTATATGTATATATATATATATATATATATATATATACACACATACATTTATATAGGCATACAAATTCATACAAGCATAAATCCAGCCATTCATAAATCAACCCATCCTTCTGTGTTATATACATCTATCAACAAAGCATGGGAGGCAGAATTGATTATCTTAAAGGAAAAAAAAAATATCTAAATTTGTTTGCTTTTACAGCTTCACTGTGCAAATAAATATTTATGCTCAATTATATACACATTTTGAAATAATAGAGATCCATCTTACATAGTCTGTACCTTGTTCCCAAAGTTAATAAATTCATTTGAGATAATCAACAATGTGTTGAATGCTATAAAATTTTCAAAAAAGATAATCAAAGATAATCAAATATGCTGCCCATCATATGTTAATTACACCTGTGGTTTCTTTTTCTGTTTACCTGTGTTGAAGTTGGCAGTTGATCAAGATCAATTAAATGGGCAACAACTGCTAACTTTTCATGATAGTACACCTGTATGACAGACATCAACAGTTGAGTGCAATGAATAATGCGGCAGGTAAACTGATTAATTTTCATCGTATCATGCAGTCTGAAAAAGAAGACGAAAAAAAAAAAGAAGAAACAAAGAAAACAGTTAACTATTTTAGTTCTTTAAGAAAAAAAAAAATGGAAAAAAATTATGTGAAATGCTGATAAAATTAGAGTAAAAATAAAAAATAAACATGTACAGTTAAAACAAGAAAAAAATTTTAAAAAGAAATATTAACCAGAATTTACAGGACATAAATTAGAAGATTAGTTCATTTTTACAGCAGTAGATTAGTGAAATTGTTGAAGCATCAGATAAAACAGGGTGAAGGATTTAATTCCATACCTATAGTTGTTCTGAGTTTAATCCTATAGTATTCAGATTAATCTATGAAATGTAATACTTATGATTCATATTGTTTTGAACTAATGGCTGGCATTAGAAAGGACATTCAGTCATAGAAACCATGCCAAAACAGACAATTGGAGCCTGGTGCAGCTCTCCATGTTGCCAGCTCCTGTCAAACTGTCCAGCACATGCCAGCATGAAAAATAGAATTAAATGATGAGGATGATTATCTTGCAACTCAAGATTTCAATGATGTCATCATCATCATCATCATCATCATCATCATCATCATCACCACCATTGTCATTTAACGTCCACTTTCTATACTTGTATAGGTTAGATGGTTTGATTGGGGACTGGCAAGTCAGAAGGCTGCACCAGGTTTCAATTTGATCTGGTAAGGTTTCTACAGCTTAATGCCCTTCCTAATGCCAACCACTCTAAGAGTGTAGTGGGTGATTTTTATCATCCACCGGCATGGGAGCCAGTCATGCAGCACTGTCACCGACCACACTCGAATGGTGCTTTTTACATGCCACTGGCATGGGTGCCAGTCAGGCGGCACTGGCATCGGCCACTACAATGATTTCACTTGGTTCAACAGGTCTTCACAAGCATGGTATCTTGCCCAACGATTGAAGGGTGCTTTTAAATGGGCTAGTTATGCGACACTGGCAGAGGCTATGGCTACGATCTCACTTGGTTTGCAGGGTCTTCTCAAGCACAGCATATCTCTAAAGGTTTCAGTCACTTGTCATTGCCTCTGAGAGGTCCCATGTTTGAAGGTCATGCTTCACCAATTCATCCCCAGCCACAGATCTTGTCAGTAACCCTTAACAGGTTGTCCCATAGGAACCTCCAGTTGTCCTCCACATTATGCGGTGCTATATCCTCCTCCTTTGGTGATTGGCAGGTTTCCTGAAGTTAGTATTACAGATCATAAGATCATTTGCATCACAGAACTCCAGCAGCCTGGTTCCCTCCTCATTGTAGGAATCAAGTCCATTGCCTCCATGTCCACCATGGAAGTTCTTTGGATGTTATCCATCATGCCCATTGAAGTCACCAGCCACAAAGAGAAGGTCCCCGTCATTTGTCGATGAGGTAGTTTGCAAGAGGGTGTCATAAAATCAGTCTTTCTGTTCATCAGGTAGCCCTGGCTGATGGGCATAGGCCGAGATAATGGTTGCTAATCCATGTTGCAGCACTAGTCTAAGCTTAAATATTCTATCACAGACTCTTGAAACCTCGATTACCTTATCAACCTATTTCTCTGCAAGGAGTACACCCATGCCCCCAACCTCATCAGTGTTCCCTACCCAGAAAATCTTATACCTATGTTCTTTGCCTGTAAGGAACCTAGCAGAACTTCCTCTCCACTTTACTTCTTGGATGCAGCACAAATAAACATATCTCTGTTCAAGCATCTCTATTCTTAGAGATTTTTACTTTTAGAATGACATAGTAGGGTAGGTGTGAGAGGCTGGATCTGACAAGTTTGAACATAAAAAAAAAATAGACTATTTGGGCCGGATATGGCTTGTTTAAGTACTAAATGGTTAAACTCTGCCCAGATCACCTTTGACTTTTGTCCTTCTGAGGTAGATGAAAGAAAGAACTGCATACATACTGGTAATGGATTGGAATTTAATCAACTAATATTGGTGTCTCCTAGATTTCTTTAAACAAGAGTCTATAGTTGAGAATAGAGAACAAAACTACTTAATGTTGCTCTTAACACTTTAAATATGGGAGCAGGTTTAAACCTCACAAGTCACAGTATTTGTGTGTGGAGCTACAGTATTTAGGTATTATTAACTATGAAAGACCTAATGATGGAACAATACCATACAAACCTTGTAATCAATCACATATGAGATGCAGCACTGGATTAACCATTAAGTAAAATAAGCATGTGCTTAAGGCATCAAGGGAAGGGGACACCACAGAAATGGTAAATGGCTTATGGTATAAATCATTTTAAACTTGCTGAAATAATATTCAAAGTGATTTATATAATTGGAAATATAATTTCAAAGTGTTCCTGGTGTCAACACTAGAAGGATGAAAGGCAAAGGTGATATGATGTCACACAATATTATTTGGTTGAAAGTTAGCAGCCATCATTTGCTATAAAAGTGAACACATACTAATGTCTTAAATATTTGTGAGTTCAATAAAACGAATTGATTTTTGGCAATTGGTTCTAATTTGCAACAATATATTTGGTTCAAACGTTTAAACTGCTTTCAAGGCAGTATTCAAGCAATTTTATATTGCAAATGGCAACCGCTAACCTTCAACCAAATATCACATAAAATACCTGGAACAGAAGTAACAATAATGATTTCATAATATTCATTGGTGTTTTAATGATTAGGTTTCTGGACCTTTCCAGACCCTTGTTGAGAAACAAATAAATTCAACAAGTGGAGCTGAGATTTCCTCTTCAACAAATGCATCAATGCTAGAAAGTTCCTATCTTGGAACCAATTCAACCCCTATTAAATACTACTTTTTCTGTGCAAAAAAGACACCTACTTAACATTTCAATTCCTCTCTCTCTCTCTCTCTCTCTCAATTATTTTATCTCCATTACACTCGAGCAAAAAAAAAAAAAATGATTTATGAATTTCTTTCTCTTCGAAATTCCTTCCCACCCCCTTGGAAAAATATTTCCCCACAAAGTCCTTTATAATCAGTTCATTGGTGCAAATTTTTGTTCTCATATTCATTTAAAGCACATTTTTTTACACCTATTACACTTGCTTTTGTTTTTTGTTTTGGTAGCCGGGGTGTTAAAGTAAACATTAACCAATTTATCAGAACTTTACCAATGTACTGAAACAATAAAACTATAGATAATGTCTTTCATTTTGTTCCATAGCTAAAACTGTTTCATTCTTAACATAATTTGAAAAGTAACACAACTCAAATTAGAAGACATAAGAATATGAAAACGTTCAGAGGAGTTGTTTCTTTACATTGCACCTTCAATACTATTTATATAGAATTTTAAATCATCTCAAGATTCAAATGGTTCAGAAAAATATTCAATTCCATCTTCCAATTTTCAAAACAACCATAGAATTTCCCATGGAATGCTACTGTTACTACTACTACTACTACTACTACTACTACTACTACTACTACTACTACTACTACTACAATATATATATCATCATCATCATCATCATCATCATCGTTTAACGTCCGCTTTCCATGCTAGCATGGGTTGGACGATTTGACTGAGGACTGGTGAAACCGGATGGCAACACCAGGCTCCAATCTAAATTTGGCAGAGTTTCTACAGCTGGATGCCCTTCCTAATATATGTATATGTAGGGAGAATTCACAAAAAAACAAAAGACAAAGACAGGTAGTGTAGACAACAAACAAATGTATTAGTTTAACGCTCGGGAAGTGAAAAAGTCTTTAATGTTTTAAACCTACGCTCTTCCACAGAAAAGAACAGAAAGAAACAAGGAGAGAAAATAAAGAATGTGTAGTGGCTAGCGATCTATCATGGCCATCATATATATATATATATACATATATATATATATATATATATATATATATATATACACATACAAATACAATATCTCTACATTCACTCTCTATTTCCTATTGCTTAATCATCCCCTCACACCATTTCCAATGAAGGGATATAATAAATATCCTGGAAACAGCTGTAAGACATTCTATTTATAAATGTTCTATATCATACACAGCCTTGGTTTTTTATCTCATTACGAAAAGTAAATCCTTATATATATGTATATATATATATATATAAACATAATTAAGGGATCAGCAACAGTTGCTTCACCACATACCAAAGTTCAGAAATAGCATGGTGTTTACATACCGAAGGGCTTGGTAAAAATTATTAATTATTAATTTATTAATAAATTAATAATCCTTTACCCTTTTATTTGTATATATATATATATATATATATATATATATATATATATATGTATATATATATATATATATATATAATTAAACAATAGGGTAAAAATTGGGTATTACATGTTTGTTTGAC
This sequence comes from Octopus bimaculoides, assembly GCF_046866305.1. Classification (NCBI taxonomy): domain Eukaryota; kingdom Metazoa; phylum Mollusca; class Cephalopoda; order Octopoda; family Octopodidae; genus Octopus; species Octopus bimaculoides. Next base: position 16,895,159 of record NC_142931.1, on the reverse strand, counting down.
TGCTTCACATGACATTTTTCATTAAAACTTATTAAAACTTCAGAAGTTCTTACAACTTTGGTCATCATAATGCTTTGCTTTCATTAGTTTAATAAAAATTCCTCCTTGTAATGATTTTGCTTTCATTTTGTGATAGACAGCTATCATGCAGAAAATGCCAGCTTCCAAATCGTGTTTCCTGACAACTCTGTGGAGTTGTTACAATAAAAGGACGACTAAAATGTCCTTAATACTCCACACTGTTTCCATTCTTTTAAAGCAACGTAGTCCAGAAGGTGAATAAAAGAAAAGGATGGTGACAGACATTAAACTAGGGCAAAAGAGAAAGACAGAGCTAGAGGTAGATAGATAGATAGATAGATAGAGAGAGAGAGAGAGAGAGAGAGAGAGAGAGAGAGAGAGAGAGAGAGAGAAGAGAGGGGGAGAGATAGAGTATGATAGGAAAGCCAATAATTGGAGTGAGAGGGTGGTGGAGAAAAGGTTAATGGAACAGACAGTTATAGCAGAGAGTAATGGGAGAGAAACAGTGATGGCAGTTAAATGTTAGCAGTAAGGGAGTTAAGAAGGGATAGGTAGTAGTAGAGATGGGAAATGGGGAGTGATAGATGTCAGATCTTCCTTATATAGGCATTGGGATGGTAATAAGAAATTGTGTGATAAGGAGATTGATTGTATACTGAGAGATCGAATGCAATTCCGCATTACAAGACCGGTGTAGTACAATGAATAGAAGAGAAGGTAAGAGAGACAAAAGGGTATCGATGAGGCAAAGGGTAGGCAGACTGTGAAGATTTAATGGGACACTTAATGGGATTTACTAAGTGAGAGACTAAACAGAACTTAATAAACAGTGAGTGATTTGTTGACAGGAGAAGTGATAATATCACCACTTTGCTGCTCATGATTTTAGGGAAGTACAAATATAAACAAACATGCAGATACAGATACACACAGACATACACACACACACACACACACACACAAACACACACACAAACACACACACGCCTATGATGGGGTTATAGTAGAAGACACACAATGAGACTGAACTTGAAGCTAAGCTACATATATACATACATACACACACACATCATCATCATCATCGTCATTGTTTAACGTCCACTTTCCATGCTGGCATGGGTTGGATAGTTTCAATGAGGACTGGTGAGCCAGAGGCCGCACCAGGCTCAATCTGATCTGGCAAAGATAGTATCTATCTACCTCTATACCAGGGGTGGGAAACCCCCGCCTGCAGGCACAATTGCACCCACGGGCTGGTATACTCGTATGTACAAAATATAGTAAATTTTTCAATTATAAAATTTATACAATATTCATATGCCTATTTGCAACATAAGTCGCATTCCCTCTACAGCTTAAACAGTTAGACCTGAACAGAAAATCGTCCGACAATTGCCATTTGAATGGAAATTTTGTTTTCACTATAAAACACATATTGCTAGGTTTGTACCACCCCCTTGAGACCCAACTACACTCTAGCTGAAAAGTATAGAATACCTCATAAGTAGTATAAACATCTTAAATTCAGTGGCGGCATTAATGAACATGTTAGGCATTAATTTAATGTCTTAAACTTATCTTTATTATTGTGTCTCGAATTATATCATCATCATCATCATCGTTTAACGTCCGCTTTCCATGTTAGCATGGGTTGGACGATTTGACTGAGGACTGGTGAACCAGATGGCTACACCAGGCTCCAATCTGATTTGGCAGAGTTTCTACGGCTGGATGCCCTTCCTAACGCCAACCACTCTGAGAGTGTGGTGGGTGCTTTTACGTGCCACTGGTACGAGGGCCAGTTAGGCATTACAGGCAACGGCCACGCTCAAAATGGTGTATTTTACGTGCCACCTGCACAGGAGCCAGTCCAGCGGCACTGGCAATGATCTCGCTCGAATGTCTTTACACGTGCCAGGAAGGCGACGTTGGGCACAGGTGCAGTATTCCTAAAAATGCTCGGATTTCTAATCCTTCATCCATGTCTGTAGGAAACCTCAAACTTTTTTCTTTTTGTCTTTGTTTTATATTCTGTGTAACAGTTCATTTCTGCAGCAATTACTTCGAAAGAAAAAGTAACAAAAATAATCTAATGGTTTTGTTTCCTTGGAAAGACTGTGGCTAGGTCTAATATCTTTCTAAAAAGAACTAAGAAAAAAAGTTGTTAAATTCTTACTAGATCCAGCTACAAAATTCTTTTTTCCATTATTGCTATCAAAACTGTTGTTAGAATTTCTTCATCTTTGGACAAAGAAATATTCAATTCATAACCATACACATGACATAATTACCAAGGAAAGCAGTTGTTTAGAAATTATAGTAGCCAGGGTAAGAACAGGTGGGAAGAAGTTCAGAAGCTGGCACTTGTATTAGAACTGTGATGCTGCATGGTAGGGAGTCATTGGCCTTGAATACAGAAGTCTCGTGAAGGTTAGAAAGAAATGAAGCAAAGAAGGTCTAGTGAATATGTAATGTTAGTCTACAGATTTACACAGATATAAGAGTTAGAACTTGTGATCCATCCACGGACCTTTTTCTTTGGAAATTTTTGCCTGCCGCACTAAAAAGTTTCCCCACCCCTGTTCTATATATACATACATACATGAGACAAGCTTCTTTGAATTTCAGTTTACAAAATCCACACACAAGGCTTTGATCAGCCTGGGTCTATAGTTGAAAGATATTTACCCAAGGTGCTGTACAGTGGGACTGAACCCAAGACCACATCATTGAGAAGCAAGCTTCTTAACCACACATCCCTGAATGCATGAGAAAGAGACTCAATAGCTTCTTGATTATGGTATTATTGAGCTGTCAGTTTCTCTAAGATGTGTACAAGCAGTAGTAGTGGGAAGCAGTGACAATTATCCCCTTGTTACGAAATATCCACAATCTTTAAATCATTACTGCTCTCTGAATGACAGTCCACATCCTAATATTGAATACCTCATACTGTCTATTTCCTACAATAAATTCTACAACAAACTAGATTTTAAAACAGTATACCATCAGATTCAACTCCACGAAGAACATAAGCGATACACAAAATTTCAAGCTGACAAGCTGACAAGCTGTTTAATCAAATCTATAAGGTTACTGCTTGGTGTAACTAATGCCATAAGTGCTTTTCAAAGTTTGATGGATGATATAATTATTGACAATGATATCAAAGGATTTCATGTTTATCTCAACAATGATATTATTGTTAACAAACCTATTGAAGAGCATGATGGGAACTTAGCTCAATTTATTTCAGTTACTAAGAGACTCAACATTACTTTGAACAATGATAAATGTGTTCTCTGCCAAAACATCCATTTATTACCATGGATACTGTTATGACGTGGGTATACACATCTGGTGTAAAACGATATTACACAAATAAATAGTTGAATGTGATTATCTAAAGATAACCTATCGCAGAAATATACGTTAAAATACAGAACGCACCCTGTACTACTTGAACGTAGGTATGATACTCAGTATTCACTGTTCAACTACCGACTGTTAAACCAACACACATCGAACTAATACTGTCAACTATTCCCTGACAGTTCACTCAGTTCTTATCTATTGTTAGTCCACCTTCAGTCACGTAGGGGTGTTCAGGATCCTCTCATAACAGGTACCAAATAGAAATTTTTTTTTCAACTCGGTCCTAAAAGATAGAAACCCCTCATAGATTACTCAATCCCTAGCAATTCTAAACAACTACAACACTTGACTACAATTAAACATGTGGCTTTCTCTCTAGCCACAACACTTTCCATTTATTGTATAAATCTGCTGGAAAAATGATGAAGTGATGTTTTAAAGGAAATGCTCTATGTGATAAGGCCTGCTCTTTTGTGCTTCGTACTATGGCTAAAAGACTATTTAACTTTCAGCATAGTTTATCAATGTGGTAGTCTTTACTTGGATGGTGTTCTAAATCTGGATTAGTTTTGCTTGCAGGCTTTAACTCTAACTATAACTAGGAGCCAAAAGTTGGTTATATTAAACTGATGCCACTCATTATTACGTTTGTATAAGATACTCAGATGATCTTATCTGACACTGTTTCAACTAAAGATATAGCTAGTAGGAAGTCATGAAACTCTGGTTTCACTGAAAAGTGTTCCATTTGTGACTGCTGAAACGTTCACTTGTTGAGGTATGTTGCTCAAGCAAGCTACGAGTCTGTATGTTTTCTGCAATGATGTGTTAAGAAGTTACGCGAGCAAGAGCAATCTAATATTGATCTAGTTACTGAAGAGGAAAAAAAACAAAACAAGAAAGACAGAAAAAGAACAAGGAGAGGGAAAAAGCCCCTTTGTATAAGTAGTAGGGAAAGTATTTGAGAGAAGGAGTGGTGGCTTCATGCCAGGGACAAGCATAAACAAATATATGACTACCCTGTATTATATAAGGGTAGGTATCTATGAAATGTATATGGCTCATTTTTCTTGAGGTGTCTGGTCAATTGAAGATTCTGCTTTTACTTTTCAGTTCATTGAGTCATTGATTATTGATAGGTAAATCATCTAGTTGTGTATCCTTGATACAACAATATACATTGTTGGAATATTTACCAGTCTTTTCTGCTATACTTGTACATGGGTAGATTCTTTGGGAACATCTACAGGAATAGTGAAGATTATGTGACATATGAAAATGAAGCCAGCAGACAATTTGACAACCAGCTTGAAGTCAACATGGAGCAATCAACATGTCTTAATCAACTCCCATTGGATCTGGGCCAACCAAATCACCAAAGGCAAAGGGAGATATAATGTGGAATCCTGTTTCTGTGACTGTGTAACAGTCCAAATCATGAATCACCTGCTGGTTTGCCAATGTTGAACTCCTTTGCTGTTTGTATAATTTGCAAAATATCACAATGGATGCATAAGACTATAAAAACATGTAAAGACTTGATTTAGACACAAAATAATATAATACATAAATGTACTAAATACATGGTTTGCATGCAAAGCAGTGAAATAAGAATGGTCTTTTTACAGATCAAATATATCCCAAATATATTTGAGCTGATAGAATGTTTGTTTATTTCACCACACTGCTTTGTGAGCCATCTAAGTATTTTGTTCCAGTTGCCACAGTATGTTGTCAGTAGATAATTTTTACTTATTTCTTATAAGGAAGCAAAAATTTCTAGTCATTTTGGAGTTATCCTGCCTGGTATCTAATACTGATGAGCGCATAAAGAGCTTGAAGTACATATATTAGTCCATAGGGTCCACTTTGAAATTTATCCTTTTACATAAAGTGAAACATTTTCACCATGGTATACTGAAATAAGAATGGCCTTTTTACTGATCAAATATGTCCCAAACATTTGAATTGATCAAAAATAAATGTACTCATTTCCCTAAACTCATCCCACACATGCAAGCATGAAAAAAAAAAAGAAATATATATATATAAAACATTTAATAAAAAGATGGATAATATGTGAATAATTGGTGGAGTTCAAATTATATTTTGAGTAGATTCAACAGAGAAGCATATAAAGTAAGAGTTGAAGAGATAGGAATGATAAAAGGAGATATGAATATTATTGGTGTTTAACCCAGGGAACAGCTGTGAGCAAGACTTGATCACTCTATCTTATTTTCAGACAATACATCAGGACTATTATAAAAATTATCTCCTTTTTATTTCAAGATACTAGGGAGCATTTTCAGGAATATTTGAAAGCTTTTATTAAGAGCTTGAGTGATGATATAGAGACAACCTTGTATAAGAGGTGCTACATATAGAAGTCAAATGCTATATAGGGGTGAGTTGTTCTATGGAGGTGAGGGATTATGTAGGAATAAGATGTTACATAAAAGTAAGTGAGAAGCATACAATACAAGGTGTTCTGTATAGATGTGAACTGTTATAATATATAAAGGTGAGATGCTATATGTAGAAGTGGATGTTATATAGATGTGAAATGTTATATATAGAGGTGAGATGGTGTGTGTGTGTATGTGTATGTGTGTATATATACACACCTATATACACACATATATATATACACACACATATATATATTATACAGCATGTCCTAAAAGTCACTGATGGGTTTCAGTTTTTAATAACTTCCTTAACTCTATAAATAAATGCATGAATTTTTGATACAACACGAAGGACATAATGGAAATTAATATGCATAAGTCAAATTTTACAACACCACTACATCACATGAAAAATTATGTCGCTTAAATGGCAGCCATTTTCTGCTTTGCACACCCATGCTCTTTTCAAAACTTGCACCATAACACCCTCTAGAATTTCAGACCCCACTTCTCTGATTTCACTATTGATGTTCTCCTTCAGTTGCATCAGGGTCTCTGGTTTATTGACATAAATCCTCTCTTTTAGGTATCCCCACAAAGCTAGTCAAGTCTGGGGAATATGAAGGCCAGTTGACATTGCCATAGTGGGAGATTATTCTCGACATTTTTTCTTGTGGGAATACCTGAAAGATAGGGTTTACATCAACAAACTGGAGACCCTGCTGCAACTGAAGGAGAACATCAAAACAGAAATCAGAAAAGTGGGGTTTGAAACTCTTGAGGGTATTATGGTGCAAGCTTTGGAAAGAGCACGGGCATGTGAAGCCAAAAATGGCTGCCATTTAAACGGTGTCATTTTTCATATGTGATGTAGTGGTGTTGTAAATTTTGACTTATGCATATTAATTTCCATTATATCCTTCATATTGTCTCAAAATTTCATGCATTTATTTGTAAAGATAAGGAAGTTATTAAAAATTGAAACCCATCAGTGACTTTTGGGACACCCTGTATATCCATTACAGCCAGTCTTACCAAATGGTTTTGTGCTGGGGATTCAACGGAGTTTCAGGTCCAATTATGTAACCCTGCACTCATCAAAAGTAGCCGTTATGGAATGAAATATGGTGACTGCTCTATACTATTGGAGGTGGATAGACACGACTGTTACCTAACGCTTTGTGGAATCCCTAACACAAAACCAATTGGTAAGATTGATTGTAATAGTCGTATAATATTGTACACTTTGATTAGTACAACCATTCTATTGACAGATATATGAGTACATTTTTTCACAGCATAGACTCTTAGACAACTAACACATATACTCACATACACACACACATAAATATATATATATATATATATATATATATATATATATATATATTTATATATATACAGAGAGAGAGAGAGAGAGAGAGAGAGGTGAGATGGCACATAGAAGTATGACATTTATATATATATACATATATATATGTTTATACAGGTGAAATATTATATACAGAGTTAAGATATCAATATATACAAGTGAGGTGTTATGTAGAGGAAAGATGTTATATAGGAGTGACAAGATGTACAGAGGCAAGACATTATACAGAAGTAGGATGCTATACTTGGTTAAGGTGTTATAGAAAGAGTTGTGAAGTGATACAGAAGTGAAATGTTATATAGAGCTGTAATATTACATAGATATGAAATGATAAGTAGATGTGAAGTGTTAAGCAGTTGTGAAGTCTTATACACAGAGGTGTGTTGAAAGCAGAAAGGAGATGTTAGATGAGAGCTGTGATATTAGATTACAAAAAAATGTAAATAAAATTCTTACAAATGTTCACCAACAAAAGACACATTTTGGACATCATTTGGTAAGTGAGGTAATGGAACTGGTCCCCACATCTGTTCAATCTGCGTTGGCAGTGTAAACTTTTTGTAAGGTTTAACCTCAACAGTAAAATTGCAGGCAGTACATACTGGATTCGTAAAGTATCCTTTTATTTGAACAGTAATTTGTGGTGCTTCATCAAGTAATAATGTTTCTGAAAATGACTGACCTTCAGAGGCAAAATGAACTGTCTTCCAAAAGTCAAACATAGTTGTACCAAGAGAAACGTTGTTTCCACAGCAGGTCAAACCAACTTTTTTGTAGAGTGTTATAGTTAGATAAGAATTTTTGTGGGTGCTAATGTCATGTTTTATTAAGGCTTTTCCTTCCCATTCAGTATTAGGTCCATTGAGATGTTTAGTACATAAAAGATCTGCACCCTGGTAAAGTTTCAAAGCCAAATTAAATTTCCTTACTTCTTCTGGAATATTCTGTATAGACGCCTTTTCAACAACAAACATTGCATGCTTTGCACTTATTCTAAATAGGTTTTCCTTAGTGATTTTATAAAGTTTTCTCTCCGGTGGTTCCCCACGATACATTGCTCCGTACATAGAAAATGTTTCATTGTAGGTTTTGATCCAAAGATTTCTAGTTTCAATATCTGAGAGGCTTAGTTTTGAATTTGGACTGCGATCATTGACAGTGTCATCATGATTGAAGACCCTGTTAAATAATTTCTTTGTGTCTTTTTGATAATTGTTTGGGTGGAGCTGGTGACTGTGCCAAATAAGGTCAATATCGTAGCATGGTACCAGAAAGGTGGCTGGATTCTTCTGTTTCAAATGCAAGTATTTTTTGTATCGTATAATAGCTTGTTTGAGGAACCTGTAGTCTGTATAGTGAGGTAGAGAAACTTGGTAAAGGAAAACTCTCTGACGTGCAGCAGCAGCTACAATATCATAGCTTAGTTGGGATTTATATTCAGGGCATGGCTCATTAGAATTGGGCGGAATATCAAATGGCTCATTAGGGTAAGCTTTTGTCCACAGTTCTCTACTTTTTTGTAGTTTGTTTTGCCGAACTTGTTCTGAGTAGAGAGCATGATTAACTAATTTACCAACTATTCTGTCACAGTCTTCTGCATATGCTAGTGGTGCCAGCATATGACAGTGCCATACCCATTCAATATCCAATGGAGCTGGAATGAAATCATGTTTGGAAGCTAGAGGCAACCAAAGTATTTCATATCTGTAAAGAGTTCGTTTTAGAAAAGCAGGTTCATAAAGTTCAGGATATTGGTTAACATTGTTCAAGAAGCTTATTTGGTGGTTAGCTGCTTCTTCAAGAGCCACACTCAGGTGTATCTTCTCAAAATGTTCTTTTGACATTCTGTAAAATAAAAAAAAAAGAATAATAAGAATTGGTTATTAGAGAAACTTGTCATCATAACATCTGAAAATAAAAAAAATATTTGTATGTTACATACATAAGTGCAAGAATGGCTATGTGGTTAACGCACTCACTTTGCAAACATATAGTGTTTTGGGTTCAATTCCACTGTGTGGTACTTTAGGCAAATGTCTTCTACTATAGCCCCAGGCAGACCAATGCTTTGTGAGAAAAGTTGGCAGATGGAAACTATATGGAAGCCTATCATATATATATATATATATATATATATATATATATATAATGTGAATGTATGTGTGTGTGTGTGTTTGAGTTTCATTCACTACCAATTGACAACTGGTGTTGCTTTGTTTACCTCCAGGTAGATTAGCGGTTAGGCAAAAGTGATCAATAGAATAAGAACCTGGCTTTAAAAAGTATGTACTTGACTTAAACCCTACAAAGCAGTGCCCCAGTATGGTAACAGCTCAATGACTGGAACATAAAAAACATCTCTGCCATGATGTGGTGGAAAAACCTCCCACAGGTTATTCTACTGCATCCTGTCACTGGTGAACTTGAGCTGCTAGTAACAGTGTCTTCATGTAACTAATGTTTTCAGTTACCAGTATGGTTTGAACTTGTGCTCATTACATGCTAGCTGTTGAGTCATTTATTAAGAATGGTGAATCTAGGCGGTTATTATTATTATTATTATTTTTTTTTTGCTGCTTTCTGTACATAAGTGATAAAGAAAAATGGTAAGGTTTGGAATCCAAGGAAACTGGTGAGAACTTGAATTCATCAAGAGCAATTTAATCTAAGGAAGATTTTGTAGAACAGAAGTTCTCAATCATTGAAAATAGCTGGTATAAAAGAATTGTGGAGTGATAAAACAGTTGAGGAAAGATCAAGGACTATGATGAAAGCAAAGGGTGACCATTTTGAATTGCAAATATATGTAAAATATTGCTGATAAATATAACAACTAACCTGTAAAGTTTCATTAACTCAAACCTAAAATTCTTTATTTTATGGTAAAATGAATCGTTGGTGGATATATATGCCATATCCAGTAAATGGTAAAATATGTATAATTAAAAGTGGTTATAATGAAATATCTTTGGAAAGCACTCTCTTTTATTCCTAAGAAAATTATTGTCCAAGATTAAAGAATTTTAAATTGACCATTCTTTTATATCACTTTACTTTTTTTGGAATTTCTCTGTATTCATTATTGAGAATACAATTGTAAATATAAGCTTTACAATATCTCTTCATCTGGCAAACATCTGTTGCTTTGTCAGATATTTTAGCTACCAAGTAGCTTTATTCCTCTATATTTCTTAAACTCATCATTCTAATTTTAATATTAATCAATAAATTTTTTACATGCTTAATGGGATCAATATTTTTTTCCTTCTGTCTGGTATTATATGACAATTTCATTAGAACTGAGACATTTCTCATAATATAGCACGTTTCAGCTAAGTTCAAGGAATTTAATGAAACCAAAGCACTGGCTTTAGTGTGAATCAATAAAATATATAATATAAAGATACTGTTATTATATGTCAGCAGTCATAATACAAATCTGTTTAACACATTAACCATTTTGTGACTATAATTCTATAATGAAAAACTGTCTCTTTGTGTATCAATTAATTTTGAAAATAACCAAAAATTTTGAGAGATTTTGTAAAATAATGTTTCAGTTATTAAGTTGATATTGGAAGTACTGTCATCATCATCATCATCAACATCAGCATCATCATCTAGTGCATAGTAGCCATCAAATTGGCATTATGCATTAGCAAGACTTTAGGTGAATAGTCAGTGAGTACCAGTGTCGCCTTACTGGCACTTGTGCTGGTGACACGTGAAAAAGCATTCAAGCGAGGTCATTGCCAGTGCCGCTGGACTGGCTCCTGTGCAGGTGGCACGTAAAAAACACCATTTTGAGTGTGGCTGTTGCCAGTACCGCCTGACTGGCCCTCATGCTGGTGGCACTTAAAAGCACCCACTACACTCTCGGAATGGTTGGCATTAGGAAGGGCATCCAGCTGTAGAAACTCTGCTAGATCAGATTGGAGCTTGGTGCAGCCATCTGGTTCACCAGTCCTCAGTCAAATCGTCCAACCCATGGTATTATTTCTATCAGGCACTTTTTCCAAACCCCTAAGTTACAAGGATGTAAAACGCACCAACACCAGTTGTCAAGTAATGGTGGGGGACAAACACAGACACACACATGATGGGCTTCTTTTAGTTTCCATTTACCAAATCCACTCACAAGGCTTTGATTGGCCTAAAGTTACAGTAGAAGATACTTGCCCATAGTGCCACACAGTAGGACTGAACCCAGACCCATGTGATTAGCATGTAAGCTTCTTACCACGCAGCAATGCTTGTGTAGAAAAAATTGATCATCATCGTCGTTTTAATATTGACTTTTCCATGCTTTTATAGGTCAGACAGAATTTGTTGTGGTGGATTTTCTATGGCTGGATGTTCTTTTTGTGGCTAATCCTTACCTGTTTCTTAGCCAGGTAACATTTCTCCTTGGCCAGACAGGTTTTACATTAAAGACTGGAAATAAAAGACCTTTTTGTTTAATGATGACACTCCTCTACAATCATCATGTGATGTCAAAACAAGGTACACACCTACACATATACCCACACACCCACCCATGCACACATTTATACAAGAGGGATAAGTTTATACATACATACATATATATATATATATATATATATATATATTAATAGTAATGGTATGACAACAAAAGAATGAATGAGACCTCAATATTATGTAAATAGAGGAATTTATCTGTAATATAATATGTGACAGTTATTTGGTTGTTATAATAAAACTTGGAGTTTTATCATGGTAATGTATACACATGCAAATGTATTCAAAGTTGTTTGTCAAGTGTATTGAATGGAATCAATTATAAAATTAAATTAAATTGCTAAAAATATTATAAGCATACATAACATCGAGCGAAGTTGTTGCCATTGCCGCTGGACTGGCTCCTGTGCAGGTGGCACGTAAAATACACCATTTTGAGCGTGGGCATTGCCAGTACCGCCTGACTGGCCTTCGTGCCGGTGGCATGTAAAAGCACCCACTACACTCTTGGAGTGGTTGGCGTTAGGAAGGGCATCCAGCTGTAGAAACACTGCCACATCAGATTGGGGCCTGGTGCAGCCATCTGGTTTCACCAGTCCTCAGTCAAGTCGTCCAACCCATACTAGCATGGAAGGCAGACGCTAATCGATTATGATGATCATGATGTGTGTGTGTGTGTGTGTGTGCCTGTATAGACCTCTGGTGATATGCTGTGCATGAGAAGACTCATCAGGCCAAGTGAAATTGTAGTTGTGGCCATGCTGGTGTCATGTAAATGGCACCCATGGAATCGTAGTCATGGCCATTGCCGGTGCCATGTAAATGGTGCCCATGAAATCTGAGTTAGGCCATTGTTGGTGCCTTGTAAATGGTACCTGTGAATCATAATCATAGTCGTGGTCCTTGACAGTGCTATGTAAATGGTACCCATGAATTGTAGTTGTGGTTGCTGCCGGTGCCATGCAAATGGCACCCATGAATCATAGTCATGGTCAATGCTGGTGTCACGTAAATGGCACTCATGCTAGTGGCACGTAAAAGCACCCATTATACTCCTGGAGTGGTTGGTGTTAGGAAGAGCATCTAGCTGTAAAAACCTTGCCAGATCAGACTGGAACCTGGTGCAGCTCTCTGGCTCATCAATTCCAGTGAAACTGTCTAACCCATGCCAGCATGGCAAGTGGACGTTAAATGATGATGATGATGATATATGATGGAATCTGCTATCAAAGGTGGCATATGAGCATTCAGTTTTTGCTGAATGACTTACACTAATGATTTGTTTATAGCAATCTAATGCATGTGCTGTACATTAGATCACTCCTTCCATCAATTTGATGTCACCTGAACAGGTACACAGTATATCACACATCAGGTATTGAAGTGATCACAGAGTAATGTGAGATGAAGTGTTTTGCTCAAGAACATAATGCACCACCTGATCCAGGAATTGAAACAATGATCTCCTGATGATGAGTGCAACATCTTAACTGCTAGATCACGTGCCTGCACACACACACACACACACACACACACACACACACACACACACGCACACACGCACACGCGCGCGCACACATCTATACTTAGCAGAGATAAAAGCATCCTGAATATTATTTTAGCAAGTTTAAAGTGATTTCTTTTGTGCTGTAAACCATTTCTGTGGTGCCCCTCTCCTTCCCTTCATGCCCTAAGCATGTGCTTATTTTGCTTAATGGTTAATCCAGCACTGGAAGTGGATGTAGCTGATAAGACTGATATGAAATAGACAGATCCTGTGGTACTCAGGACACTCAAAGTGAACCCAAACAACAGCCACTGGGTGTTGATGACAGCATCTTCTCCTCTCTTCACACAGTCCCCTGCATTCAGTTTCAAAGGGCTCAGATTCAGCATCGCACACAGACTTCCATGCCTTCTGGTTAACAGCCAGGGCCTCTAACCAACTGGGAGGAACACCGCATAAAATGAGAGACCACTTGGAATGGTTATGAAAATGAAATTTTAGATATCCATGAGGTCTACCGCCAATTTTCATCTCACCATTGTAATGTCCTCTTTAAAGACATATCAGACATTCATACTTTCCATGTTTCAATAAATTTTCTATGCAAAGAATTCTGGTTATTGTTGGCATATATATCGCCTACTTTAAACTGTAAAATTATTTTAATGAAATTTAGTAAAATAATTGCAATTCTAAATTTCAGGAAGAATTATCTTTATTTTAACAACAGCTGACTTCTATTTTATTAAATGAAATATTTGCCAACTTTAGTTCAGCATTTTTCTGTCATCAATTTTGTATCTTGTTCTTTCATTTATCATAATCTAATATTTTGTTAACCAAATTAGATTTATTTTGAAAATGTGTGTGTGAGAGAGAGAGAGAGAGAGAGAAAGAGAGAGAGAGAGAGAGAGAGAGAGAGAGAGAGAGGAGAGAGAGAGAGAGAGAGAGAGAGAGAGAGAGAGAGAGAGAGAGAGAGAGAGAGAGATTAAATAAATGACTATATAGACAGACAGATGCATAAATGTTGTTTTGCTGATTATTATCATTATTATTATTATTATTATTACCTCCACCTTAGCAAAGGCAGAGGTATTGTTTTCGGTCATGTTTGTCTGTTTGTCTGGAGACAAGATATCTCAAGAACTGCTGGTTGGATTTGGATGAAACTTTCAGGGAGGTTTGGCCATGCGACTGGTACAAACTGATTAAATTTTCGGATTGATCCAATATTGGACAAAAATTCTGGATTATTTTCCCGTTTTTATTACTTAATTATTGAGAGCAGTTGGGTTCATTTTTACTATTCTTGTTCATGAGAATAATCAAGTTTATTTCAGATATTCTCATTTTAAAAATCATCTCTGGCTAATTGTTGAGAGGACGTTGGTATTGTCTTGGCAGAGGCTTGCGCTCTTTGAGTGCTCTTGTTGTTATTAATATTATTATTAAGGCAGTAACCTGGCAGAACCATTGGCATGCCAGGCAAATAGCTTTGTCACATTTTGTCTGTCTTTATGGTCTAAGTTCAAATGCTGCCAAGGTTGACTTTGCCTTTTATCCTTTCAGAGTTGATAAAATAAATACCAGCTGAACACTGTGGTTGATGTGATCCTTTTAATCCCTCCTCTGAAATTGCTGGCCTTCTATTTTTTAAATACTGGCACTTGTTCTATCAATCCCTTTTGCCAAACTGTTAAGTTACAATAACATAAATCAACCAACACTGGTTGTCAATCAGTGGCTTAAGAGACAAACCAAACACAAGAATACACACACATATAAATACAATGGGCTTCCACACAATTTCCATCAACCAAATTCGTTCACAAAGCATTGGTCGACCCAGGGTTATAATAGAAGACATCTGCCCAAAGTGCTCACTGGTGGGACTGAACCTGAAACCACAAGGTTGTCAAGTAAGCTTCTTAACCACACAGCCATACTTGCACCTTTTATTTCTAACTTTTGCAACAGTTTCACAGATAATTTACAAATCTTTCAATATGCGAATTTCTCTTTGATTCCTTTTATTTTCATAAATCAGCAGCATTTGATAATTCTTGATCATTCCATTTTACCATATTTTTGTGCTTTTACAATTGTGAGCTGAATATGCTGATCACTGAGCCACAGACTTTTCATGTCAAAGGTATAATAGGCGTAATCGTCCTGTGTTTTCCCAGCCTACATTATCCAACATGTCCTTTCTGTTTTAAGATGGTAAAGAGTGTTGTTTGAGGGAGATTTGACTGCTATTTCTAACATATTAAGTGATGATGTGGGTCAGTGGTTCTCAACCAGGGTCCATATAAGATTTTGGGGGTCCAAAAAAGCAAAATAGTAAATAGGGTCCACAACAGTATTTTATGGGTCCATGAAAAAATTTTGCTTTAAATGTATTTGATGTTTTACATAGTTCAAACTACATCAGTGAATGCGTGATGAGCAAAGTAACAATTTTGAAATAAGTATCTATAATATTACAGTTCTATATTTAAGAGATGAGGAATTATGTACATTATTTACATTTGACGGATATTTGTCCTCATCTTGTTTGTTGTTAACACAACGTTTCGGCTAATATACCCTCCAGCCTTCATCGGGTGCCTTGGGGGAAATTTGGAACCTGGGTTCTCATTCCTAAAGTATTATGTTATTATTATTATCATTATTCAGGTCACTGCCTAGAATCGAACTTGGAATCTTGGGGTTAGTAGTCCGTGCTCTTAACCACTAGGAATGAGAACTCAAGTTCGAAATTTCCTCAAGACACCTGATGAAGGCTGGAGGGTATATCAGCCGAAACGTTGTGTTAACAACAAAAACAAGATGAGGATAAATATCCATCAAATGTAAATAATGTATATCTATAATATTAGTTATTAAACAATGAATGGCTAGAGGCATAGGCACCTGAATAAAATAGTAATCAAAGGGGTCCATAGATAAAATGTGGGTGGGAACCACTGATGTAGATGCTCTGTCACTGGGTCATATAAGTAAGGGGTTATATATATAGATACGGAAGATACCTCTTTGGTTTGGTCAATCAATGCAAGTCATCAGAGCTGATCGAGTACAGCAGCACCTGTTGATCAATTGGAGGCTTAGGGAATTCACACCCCTTCATCAATGTTATGCTTTATTCTAGGCAGTATTTGATCTGGAAATATATACTACAATGCTCTGAGAAATGGATTTCGGAAAATATCTAGTTAGTTTGCATTGATGAGTTGTAATCTATTGTCCTTCGCTGAGAAAGAAAAGAAGAGAGAAAACAAAGTTTTTTTGAGGAACATAGACAAATTCAGTTATATTGAATATCATACAAAATAAATTCTTGGTTTATTAAAATTACTTCTGCCTCTGGAGGATGTGTCATAATTACCAAATGACAATTAAGACCAGCTTCACTTGAGAAGGGGAGGTAACCTCAAGATTCAAGAATTCTTCAAAATAGACCATTGCCAGTACTGCCTGACTGGCCCTCGTGCTGGTGGCACGTAAAAGCACCCACTACACTCTCGGAGTGGTTGGCATTAGGAAGGGCATCCAGCTGTAGAAAATCTGCCAGACCAGATTGGAGCCTGGTGCAGCCTTCTGGTTCGCCAGTCCTCAGTCAAATCGTCCAACCCATGCTAGCATGGAAAGCAGACGTTAAACGACGATGATGATGATGATGATGAGACATACCTTTAAGAAAAAGAACAGGCTTATTGTCTGGAGATAAGAGGACAGTCATGAACATGTTTCTGGCTCATTAGCCTTCATCAGTACAACAACTGTCTGTCCTTATCTCCTGTAGCAAAAAGACTCGGACATACAAAAACGAGTAGAGAACATTAATGGCCTACGTAATTTACCTTTTATTTTTTACTTGTTTCACTCATGCTGGGGCACTGCCTTGAGGGGTTTTAGTTGAACAAATCAACCCTAATACTTCTTTTTTTTGAAACCTGATATTTATTCTGTCAATCTCTTATGCTGAACTATTAAGTTACAGATGTAAACAAACCAGCACCAGTTGTCAAGTGGTGGTGGTGGTGGTGGGGGGGGGGAGCACCAACATACATAA
>NC_142931.1:16862916-16872916 GCF_046866305.1 Octopus bimaculoides | reverse complement strand
ACACTGCCTTTAGTCGAGCAAATCGACCCCAGGACTTATTCTTTGTAAGCCTAGTACTTATTCTATTGGTCTCTTTTGCCGAACTGCTACATTACGGGGACATAAACACACCAGCATCGGTTGTCAAATGATGTTGGGGTTCAAACACAGACACACAAACACACACACGCACATACATATATACATACATATATACGACGGGCTTCTTTCAGTTTCCATCTACCAAATCCACTCACAAGGCTTTGGTCGGCCTGAGTCTATAGTAGAAGACACTTGCCCAAGATGCCACGCAGTGGGAATGAACCCGGAACCATGTGGTTGGTAAGTATATATATTATTTATATTACTATATGATTGAACACCACGCATCCATTTCCAAGTAAGCCCAAGATCAATGATCAAGCAGGCCCATGATCAAAGGGGTTCCAGTCGTGACCATCCCATCCTTTCACTCAGGTACTGAGCATCAAGGACTGCACTATTTAATGTGTTACTTTCTTTAAGATGGCAGGGTAATATAAGAGTGATATGGTTGCTATTCCCAACAAATCAAGTGATCACGTATAGGTTTCATCATTCACTTGTAAAATATTGGGTTGGTGATCAAATTACTTGGCTGATTCCACCAAGTTGCTTGTAGTAGATATTACAGAGTGGCATAATTCAGCTCTGTAAACAGTTGTAGTACTATAAAACTGCCAACTGCATTACTAACTTATAAAGCTGAGCTCAAACTCCTCAAAGACTTAGAAAAGGTAAAATTTCTGTTGTTTACCCTAAGATCAGCTTTGATCAGGCAGACCTACGCTGAAATGTACTATGTGTGTGATCATACCATTTTCTTTTTCAAACATATTTATCTTGAACTACCATTATCCAATGTGAATATTTGAAATTACAGGCTCATCAATCACTGCAAAAATGGAAAAGCAGCAGTGTATTTTAGAATAAGTCATTCGATTTCTTTGCAATGCGTTTATCCATATTTATTAAATTCATCCCCGCACAGATATACATATATCTTATATTCTCATGATATTTCCAAGGAGAACAAATAGAATTGATCTGTGCAGACAATCAAAAGAACTGCTATTGTGAAGATGAAGGTAGTATCATTATTTGAAGAATGGATGAAAAGAATTGTCAAAAACAATTTTATTGATGCTAAACTTCAGATTAAGGACTGACAACAACTGAAGGAGAGATGAAGTGATATTACAGGGAGGGGGGGATGGAATAAAATAAATTGAATCCTTCAGATGAAAAGTGATTTTCATGATAACTTGGAAGATACACATTGAAATGTTGAGTAGAAGCGAGAGAATGTAATTTGTTAAATGTGAATCTTTGAGGATCCATGAGATTAGATTGAATGAGTTTCGACACCAAGTGAATCTTATTGACTTTGTTTTGTGTTTGGACATGAAGATAGAGGTTTCCCTGAGTGGGCTATAAGCAATCATTGCACAATTTTCTCTTAAAGTGCTAAGATCTCCAGTAGTTAGAGATGTACAAACACCATCATCATCATCATAATCATCATCATCATCATCATCATCATCATCATTTAACATCCACCTTCCATGCTGGCATGGATTGGATAGTTTGACAGGAGTTGGTAAGCCAGAAGACAACACCAAGCTCCACTGTCTGCCCCAGCATGACTTCTACGGCTGGATGCCCTTCTCAACATCAACTGTTTCACAGAGAGGGCTGGGTGTTTCTTATGTGACACCAGCACTGGTGAGGTCTGTCTTGGCATGGTTTTCATGGTTGGATGACCTCTCCAATGCCAGCTCCTTTACAGATTGGACTGAGTAGCTTTCTATGTGGCACCATCACTGGTGAAGTCAGATGGTATAAATTAAGTAGAAAAGACAAATAAATTTTAAGTAAAATCGACAAGTGTTTCAGTGGTTTCCTATTCTAGCTGTTATAATCTTAAAGCCATAATTACTATACTCCTATTTACCAAACCAGCTAATCAATCAAAATCTATATCCTGGGAAGGCTGTAGACATAGAGCAAGATATGTAACACCATCCCGCCATCTTTCTTGATAATTTGCCAACATCAAATTTTCCATAATCTCTCTCCATCCAATTATTCTTTCATATTGCTCAACCACTCCATTCCATGGTCTTCCTATACTTACTTTACTGGAGATTTTATCCATGCTTTGAATACTTGCAATACAAAATAGCATTCGTTGAACATTTCTTCTTTAATAATTACAATTATCATGAGTTTTATTTCAAACCACTAGAGGAAACTAACAAGAACTACAGAAATTCTTCAAAGGAAATCCATTTCAAACACAGCATGCCTAATACAGACATATTCATCAATATTTGTTAGTTAGCTTTGTAGTAAGATAATATTGGCATTACCATAAATTCACTTTTCAGTTCAGCTTCTTCAGTTTCTGATTATTTATATATAAACATATGAAATAAAAACTTCTTTATTCATTTCATCATATTTACATAAATATTTCTGTCAGTGATTTTTCGGTGTTTTAAATTACACTTAAGTATCATGTTTTTAAAAATGAAGTTTAAAAGAAGAAAAAAAAAACTACTTATTATTATGTGTTTATGAGTGTTAAAATATTTTTAGGTTTATGAGAACAATGCCTCCAAGTATCTTTGCCGTATTTAAATATGAGGTATGAAGGTGAAGTGGTTAGAATTGCCATATAATATTTCAAGGTGTAGATGTGGCTGTGTGGTTAAGAAGGTTTGCTTCCCAACCATCTGGTCTCAGGTTCAGTTTCATTGTGCAGCACTTTGGCAAGTGTCTTCTACTACAGCTTCTATTATAGTTTCAAGCTGGCCAAAGCCTTGTTAGTGGGTTTGGTTGACGGAAACTGAAAGAAGCTGGTGACCCTGCCAGTGCTGGTGCCATATAAAAAGTATCCAGTCCACATTGTAAAATGGCTGGCATTTGGAAGGGCATCTAGTTATAAAAATCATGCCAAATTAGACTTTGCCAATGCTGGTGCCATATAAAAAGCACTGTCTACTCTGTAAAATGGTTGGTGTTAGGAAGGACATCCAGCCATAAAAACCATGCCTAAAAAGACAGTGATGCCTGGTGCAGTCTTCCAGCTTCCCAGCTCCTGTCAAACCATTCAACCCATGCCAGTATGGAAAATGGATATTAAATGATGATGATGATGATGATGATGATGATGATGATGACAGTGATATATATTTGTATGTATGTGCATTTGTGTGTGTGTGTGTGTGTGTGTGTGTGTTTGCACGCACATTGTGTTGACATCATGTGGTGGTTGTAAACAAGCATTACTGTCATATAAGTGGAGTAGTTCATTTTCAGTTTTCAGTGGAAAACATGTCTGGCCACAGGGAAATATTACTTTGCTTGGAAACAGGTGATAGTTGACAACTGGGTGGGCATCTGGCTGAATAAAATTTGCCTCCAGAAATTCCATTTGACCAATGCAAGCATGGACAAGTGGATGTTAAATGATGACGACAACGATGACGGTATAAAAATATCAATGGGGAAGAATAAATTATTATCCTCAATGATTGTTGACTGTCATTAAAGCAGTATTATTCAACCTTTTAGTTGAGGCAGGGAGGGGAGGTGGACAGTGCCCTTGACTTGTTATAGGGTCTTTGAGGCTGGTGGGTGATAGGGAGATTTATTCTCAAACTGGAGCCTAGCTTGAATGCCTACAATGAGGAGACTCTACTAAAAGCACTCAGGGTGCTAAGTGGGGCTGATAATCCAGACAAGGGATTAAGTCTATCACCAGTGTAGGCCATAGTAGGATTAGAACTCAGAATGCAAAAAGCTGAAACAAACACCACAAGGTATTTGTTCTGATGTTCTTACAGTTCTGCCAATCCATTGCACTGTATTAGATTAGTATGTTTATATTGACCCCTAAAAAATGAAACGTAAAGTTGACTTTGGTGGGATTTGAACTCAGAGCGTAGGGAGAAACAGACCAAAAACTGTGTGACGGCGAGCTAGCAGAAACGTTAGTACGCCGGGTGAAATGCTTAGTGGTATTTCATCTGCCGTTATGTTCTGAGTTCAAATTCCGCCGAGGTCGACTTTGCCTTTCATCCTTTCAGGGTCAATAAATTAAGTACCAGTTACGCACTGGGGTCGATGTAATCGACTTAACCCCTTTGACTGTCCTTGTTTGTCCCCTCTATGTTTAGCCCCTTGTGGGCAATAAAGAAATAAGAAACTGTGTGACAATCTGCCACCCCTAATGACTCTGCCAATTTACCAGCTAAGCATTCTTTCCAATGCTCTGCTGCCAGAAAAGTAAAGTCAGTATATTGGAGAAATAAAATTGACAGTGTTCCAAGCTAATGTATTATGTAGAAAAAGTAAAAGAAAAATCTGGTTGGATGGAATATATTTTAAGTTTGTACTGTATTCCTGTGTCACAGCCAATTCCTGCCATCAGAAATATGACACGTTTTTACCAAATGCTCATTAACATTAGCATCATATTTCTGTTGAAATACACAGTCTTGTTTTCAATCAATTTTGAAAATAATGAAGAATTTAGTGAATTAACTTTGTCATTATTAACCTTTTTGATACCATATTTCTATTGAAACACACTGTCTTTCTTTCAATTCATCTTGAAAATAATGGAAAATTTAACCAAATAATTTTGTTGCTATTAAACTGGTGTTTGGAACATAAATTAATACAAACTTTTGATGGAAGGTTTTAATTTAAATCACTTTAACACAGAAAGTTTACATTATAAAAACTAGGGTCAGTTTCAGATGGGTTTATATCAAAAGGGTTAATGTTCAACTACTTTTTTAATTCATTGGTTTTCTGATTTCCATGCAGTTAGTAATGAGATATATTGGAAAAGACTAAGCAACTTCACTAAATGTAAAGGAGCAGTTTGGGATAAAATAGCCAAAGTTAACGAAATAATAGAATACAAAGACACTTGTAATGTTTGACATTGGCAAATAATAAGCACAAACAATGACACAAAGTGAAATAAATTATTTTTGTGGTGAAGAAGTGATGGTGGCTTACATTAGAGTTGGTCAGAAGATTCTGGCTGAAACTTCTCATAGAAAAATAATTAATTTCACTTTGTAAAGAGTTTATCAACGTACATTGAATATTGGTTTCAAATTTTGACACAAAGCCAGCACTTTCGGGGGTGGGGTGTAGGTCGGTTACATTGATCCAAGTAATCAACTGGTACTTGTTTTATCAAACCTGAAGGAAGAAAAGCAAAGCTGATCTTGGTGGAATTTGAACTTTGAACTTTGAATATAAAGCGGGACAAAATGCCACAAAGAATTTTGCCTAGTATGCCTGTTCCCCATCTTATATGCATATTGGTGGCTCTTCTGAGTGTTTTAATTTGCTTGATTGAATTCATAATTGAGTCGTTAATATAGTGGGTCCTCTTCTTTCTATAAGGTTTGTATCTTTGGTACCTCATCAAAATGTATCTTCATTCGATTCAGATAATGAGATGTTGATAAACCATAAAAATGGTGAAATATCGATATCCTTCACTCTTGAATGGGATTTTGGGTGAGTTGTATCATGTGTCTATGACTTTCAGGTGTTTAAAACACCTGGCATTTTGAGGGAGTCATTGCCACCTTGCTAAACCACAGCCTACGGGTGAACAACCAAAGTACATACATTAAGTATGTGTTGTCAATAATGTTTACAAAACTAGCACTGCTTCTAATTCATATTTGAATACACACACAAACAAACGCATATACAAACACAAACACATATACACGATGGGCTTCTCACTGTGCCACACAGTGGGACTGAACTCAGAACCATGCAGTTGGGAAGCAAACTTCTCACCACACAGCTATGCCTGCACCCTTATATATATATATATATATATATATATATATATATATATATATATATATATATATATATATATATATATATATATATATATATATATATATATGTATATGTATATGTGTGTGTGTGTGTGTGTGTGTGTGTGTATGTATATATATATATATATTACATATATATGTATACACACACACACACATATATGTATATATATATATATCAGAACTAGAGGAGAAGTTTAAGGTGTGGAAGCAAGGACTAGAATCGAAGGGCCCTAGAGTCAACTTAGCAAAAACCAAAATCCTAATAAGTAGGAAGGTAGATAAAACACAAACCCCTTCAGGTAGATGGCCCTGCTCAGTATGCAGTAAAGGAGTAGGTAGTAACTCTATAAGATGTACCCGGTGCAAGCTATGGACACATAAGAGGTGCAGCAACATCAAAGGCAGATTAACTACAAAGTTAGTTTTTGTATGTGGCAGATGTTCAGATGCAATAAACACTGTAAACAAACAGGAAACAACTTCTATCTCATTCCAGGGAGAAAGACTAGAGGTAGTTGATAGCTTCCGCTATCTGGGTGACCAAGTTAGTAGTGGGGGTGGGTGCGCTGAAAGTGTAACTGCTAGAATAAGAATAGCCTGGGCCAAGTTTAGAGAGCTCTTACCTCTGCTGGCGACAAAGGGACTCTCACTCAGAGTAAAAGGCAGACTGTATGACACATGTGTACGAACAGCCATGCTACATGGCAGTGAAACATGGGCTGTGACTGCTGAGGACATGCGTAAGCTCGCAAGGAATGAAGCCAGTATGCTCCGCTGGATGTGTAATGTAAATGTGCATACCCGTCAGAGTGTAAGTATCTTGAGAGAAAAGCTGAACATAAGAAGCATCAGTAGTGGTGTGCAAGAGAGACGATTGCACTGGTTTGGACATGTGGTGAGAATGAATGAGGATAGCTGGATGAAAAAGTGCCACTCCCTAACAGTTGAGGGAACCTGTGGAAGAGGTAGGCCCAGGAAGACCTGGGCTGAAGTGGTGAGGCAAGACCTTCGAACATTGGGCCTCACCGAGGCGATGACTACTGACTGAGACCTTTGGAAATGTGCTGTGCATGAGAAGACCCGGCAAGCCAAGTGAGATCGTTGCCAGGGCCCCTGGACTGGCTCTTGTGCGGGTGGCACATAAGATGTACCATCCTGAGCGTGACCATTGCCAGTACCGCCTGACTGGCCTTGTAGGGTTTTTGAGCGAGATCGTTGCTAGTGCCCCTGGACTGGCTCTTGTGCGGGTGGCACATAAAAGACACCATTTCGAGCGTGGCCATTTTCGTGCGGGTGACACGTAAAAGCACCCACTACACTCTCTGAGTGGTTGGCGTTAGGAAGGGCATCCAGCTGTAGAAACTCTGCCAAATTAGATTGGAGCCTGGTGTAGCCATCCGGTTGCACCAGTCCTCAGTCAAATCGTCCAACCCATGCTAGCATGGAAAGTGGACGTTAAACGATGATGATGATGATGATGATGATATATATATATATATATATATATATATATATATATATATTTACTTGGAGAATGGAGCAACAAATACAAGAAAAAGCAATGAGTCATTTTGTATAATATACAAAATGACTCATTACATAACCTAAACCTCCACACTGACTCATTTCACAAGCTCCACATAATAAAACAACGGCTATCTAGTCCAACGAAAATGCTTTTTCTTGTATTTGTTGCTCCATTCTCCAAGTAAATACATAAATTACGGTTTAAGCAACATATTACCTGCCTCTGGACGCCCTCTTCCCAAGACGGTACCCATACAGGTGATCCCCAGGATGCTTCAGACTACCCCTGAAGGATCGAGGCAAACCTACCACTTACCTATATATATATATAAATTCAAAAAGGGATAAAACTCTTTTACAAGAATTTTATCAAGAAGCCAGTGTGTAAAAAAATTCATAAGGGAAATTTCTATTCCCAAGAATATAATTATAATTATATAATTATATAATTATAATTATAATTATAATTATTCGTTTATATATATATAGATAGATAGATAAGGGTGATTAGTCAGCAAACTTGCAGTCATCAAAATGTTAGATTAGAATGCCTTGTAGTATTTGTTCCACTACTTTGCACTCCGAGTTCAAGTCCCACCACAATCAAATTTGCCTTTCTGTCCTTCAGGCTTAATAAACAAGCGGCCCTGTATTAGGTTGAATATTCCCTAGCCTCTCTCTCTCTCTCACACACTTTGTTTCTCTCTCTGTTTCTCTGGATTGTACTTGCTCTATTGCCATCACTACTGCCATCATAGCTACCCCCAACCACCATCACCACCACAATTTATATTTCATTTCTCCTGAAATTACATATATATATATATATATTTGTAATATATATATATATATATATATATATATGTAATATAAGGTTGAGGAGGGTATTGGATTTAACCAAACCCCGGAGTATACAGGTAATACCGAGTAAGTGCTGTATACCGATTAGATATAGCTTAGGTGGCAGAGGTATATATATTCCATCTTGCAATAGATTTTTGCTTGTTTACTTGAAGGATGTCCAAGCCAAGGATGTCCAAGCCAAGGATGTCCAAGCCTAAGCTATATCAACTTTCGTGCCAACATAAATTTCCGGATTATTCACACAAGGATTAACCTGCACGAATTTCTACACGGATATTTACCACTGGAATGAAACTACTCTTCTAGTACTGTTCCCTCTTTTTTCAGCACATCACACTCTTTACCACTTCATACTAAAAATATCCGCCTATGGATATAATAATAGATAACTTTTTTTCTGTCTCCGATGAAGGGAAGCACTGGATCTTCCCAGAAACAGCTGTAAGACTCTATCCATAAAATTCTTCAACCTTACCTTTGCTCTCTTTATCCTTTTGTTTTTATATATTTACATATATATATGTAATATATATATATATATGTAATATATATATATACATATATATATGTAATATATATATATGTAATATATATATATACATATATATACATATACGCCTAATGAAACAGCTACCTTTTGATAAATATACCTTGTTTTATATTCTATAGCTTTTCCCCAGTGTTTCCATTGTGACACTCCATCGGTTATGACGGCAAGGGTTCCAGTTGATCCAATCAATGGAACGGCCTGCTCATGAAATTAATGAGCAGGTGGCTGAGCACTCCACAGACACGTGTACCCTTAACATAGTTCTCGGGGAGATTCAGCATGACACAGAGTGTGACAAGGCTAGCCCTTTGAAATACAGGTACAACAGAAACAGGAAGAAAGAGTGAGAGAAAGGTGTGGTGAAAGAATACAGCAGGGTTTGCCACCACACCCCCTGCTGGAGCCTCGTGGAGATTCAGGTGTTTTCGCTCAATAAACATTCACAACGCCCGGTCTGGGAATCGAAACTGCGATCCTATGACCATAAGTCCACCACCCTAACCACTGGGCCATTGCACTTCCACATTGTTTCCATAATGTTATCATGTATGTGTGATGTATGAGTTGAACTTAATGAAAATCCTGCAATTATATTTGCTTTAATTTTATTCCTTTGTTTCTTTTAATTGTTCCAACAATTTCTTCATTAATATTAAATTATTTCACAGTTTCTGTTGATCCATTTCCATTTCGAAGCTGATTAAAATTTTCAATTTTCATTTCTAATTTGACTTTCTTGTCCATTTTTGGTTTGACATTTCATACTCTTGGTAATATTTAACAAAATATATTTTCTTTTTAAAATAGAAAACTAAATCTGACTTAAGTGCTAATTTAGTATGTGGTCTACCATGTTTTTGTCACAGTGAATTGAAAGTAAACTAATGGAAAATGAAATGGAAAGAGCATAGTGAAGAGAATAATTTTAAATGAAATGAAAAACTGACTAAAACCATGCTGGAGTGAAACTGTGCAAACCAACTGTAAATATATAGTGATTGGTGTTAGGAAGGTCATCCAAATGTAGAAACCATGTCAGAGGAGACACCCAGCAAAGATCTGCAGCTTGCTGGATCTTGTCAAACTAGTCAACCCATGTCAGCATAGAAAACATATTAAATGATGATGATACTGACAATGATGATGACGA